>NC_141034.1:16262500-16562500 GCF_052040795.2 Danio rerio | reverse complement strand
CATCACCAAGAGTGCAACCTTTCAATGTCCCCTCGGCCCAACATATTACCATTACATGGGAATAAATGTTTAAGTTAATCGGGGGTCGTAAGTGTGCTTTTACCTAGCTGATAAAGACTAGGGATTTTTGGAAATACGACAGTACGTTGGGAAGCGTCAGTCCCCGCATGGGGAGGACACGGTGGAGACCACCTTCTACCCAGAAGGGGAGACCTGATGGTAAGGAGGCATATGGACTAGCCCTAATGAGGGGGAGTGCTACATATGATAAGCTGGTTAGCGGTTAGGGAAGACATGGGACTGCCTGATAAGGGGGGAACACATCGTGGTAACAATGCATATGCATCACCAAGTTGGGATGCGCATAGCTGGCACCGATCCTCAATATGCGTGTAGACCGAATGAGCGTACCAACCGCACACTGAGCCATGCATTCGACTCCTCCGCTGAGTCGATGATGGGGGCCTCAGAGGAACTCTCTAGGGTCCGCCTGAGAAGGGGAACTTACTAGCAGAGTAAAAAAAATAGGCGCACGCATCTCCGGTTTAGGGAGCATGGCGCAGCAAGCGTTTGTGACACCGAGCTTAATTCTCCCGCGATTGATTGGGGTCACCCAATACCTTGGAGAAAACTGGCTCCACTTGAAGATTATAAAACCTCGCGAATGTGTTAGGTGTTGCCCAACCCGCAGCTCTGCATATATCTGTGAGAGAGGCGCCGCGTGATAATGCCCATGAGGAAGCGACAGCTATAGTAGAGTGCGCTCTCACGTTAGGGGGGCGCGGCTCGCCCTGACATTGATAAGCAAGGGCGATGGCATCAACTAACCAGTGGGCCAACCTCTGTTTTGATACGGCACTTTCCTTCTGCCGACCACCGTAACAGATAAAGAGCTGTTCACATGATCTTACATTTTGCGTTCGTTCCACGTAAAAGCTAAAAGCGCGAAAGGGACAAAGCAGTGAGTGGGATGAGCCTGCCTCCTCCGAAGGCAGCGCTTGCAGGTTCACCACCTGATCTCTAAATGGGGTGGTAGGAACCTTGGGCACATAGCCAGGCCGGGGTCTCAGGACAACGTGAGAGTAACCGGCCCCGAATTCAAGGCACGATTCGCTGACCGAAAATGCCTCCAGATCCCCAACTCTCTTGAATGACGCCAATGCGATCAGCAGAGCTGTCTTTAGAGACAGAATTTTAAGTGATACTGATTCGAGTGGCTCGAACAGATCTCTCTGCAGACCCGCTAGGACTAGAGAGAGATCCCAAGAGGGCATGAGAGGGTGGCGGGATGGATTTAACCGCCGCGTGCCCCTGAGGAATCGGATGATTAGATCATGCTTCCCGAGCTTGTTGCCATCTACCGCGTCATGATGAGCAGAGATCGCAGCCACGTAAACCTTCAGTGTGGAGGGTGACAGCCTACGCTCCAGCTTATCCTGAAGGAAGGATAACATAAAACTAATCTGGCAAGTTCGGGGGTCTTCTCGACGAGAAGCGCACCACTCAGAGAATAGACTCCACTTCAGGGTGTAGGCATGCCTTGTAGAGGGTGCTCTAGCCTGAGTGATGGTGTTAAGTACCGCGGGCGGTAAGTCACCTAAGTCTTCCGCGCTTCGTCTATGGACCACAAGTGGAGGTTCCAGAGATCTGGGCATGGGTACCAGATGGTGCCCGTCCCTGAGAGAGGAGGTCCTACCTTAGGGGAATGCGCCAAGGAGGGGCCGCCGCGAGGAGTGTGAGCTCCGAAACCCAGGTCCGGTTGGGCCAGAGAGGCGCAACAGTCAAGACCTGCTCCAAAGTTTGTGCGATTAGGCTCACTGGGGGAAACGCATATTTGCGCATGCCCGATGGCCAGCTGTGAGCCAGTGCATCCGTTCCAAGGGGGGCCTCGATCAGGCAATAAAACAGCTGGCAATGTGCGTTCTCGGTGGAAGCAAACAGATCGATCTGGGCTTCGCCCATATCAGCTGGACCGAATCGGGGTGGAGTCTCCACTCTCCCCAAGACATTAGCTGCCGTGAGAGCGCATCGGCTGCACGGTTGAGCTCGCCCAGGATGTGGAAGGCGCGCAGCTATTTCAGCCACGTATGACTCCAAAGGAGCAGACGGCGAGCGAGCTGAGACATACGGCGGGAGCGTATACCCCCCATATGGTTGATATAAGCAACCGTCGCCATGCTGTCCGTCCTGACCAGCACGTGTTCCCGCTCCAGCACCGGTAAAAAGCGGCGGAGAGCTAGATACACTGCCAACAGCTCCAGGCAGTTGATATGCCAATGCAGGCGGGGTCTGGACCACTAACCCGCAGCTGCATGCTTGTTGCACACAGCCCCCCAGCCTGTGCTGGAGGCATCTGTCGTCACGACAATATGCCTGGAAACTAGCCCTAGGGGCACCCCGGCCCGTAGGAAAACCAGATCGGTCCAGGGGCTGAGGGTGCAGAGATACAGCGGAGTGACGCGCACCCGGTGCGTGCCCACGTGCCATGCACGTCTGGGGACTCGATCGCAAAGCCAACGTTGAAGTGGTCTCATATGAAGCAAATCGAGCGGCGTAACAGCGGCTGCGGATGCCATATGCCCCAGGAGCCTCTGAAAACATTTCAGTGGGACCACTGTCTTCCTGTGGAGCTCGTTTACACAAGAAAGCGCCAGCCTGGCACGCTCCTGGGAGAGACGCGCGACCATAGCGACCGAATCCAGCTCCAGCCCGAGATAGGAGATTCTCTGCACAGGGCAAAGTTTGCTCTTCGCTCGGTTGACCTGAAACCCCAACTGGTTGAGGTGCCGAAGCACTTTGTCTCTGTGCATAATCAGCTGATCGCGGGACGAGGCTAGAATAAGCCAGTCGTCGAGATAATTGATTATGCGGATGCCCACAAGGCACAGTGGCGCTAGGGCACCCTCCAAGAGCTTGGTGAAAACCCGTAGAGACAGAGAGAGCCCGAAGGGGAGGACTTTTTATTGCCACGCTTGTCCTTCGAACGCGAACAGAGGAAAGGGGCGGTGGCGTTGAAGAATGGAGACGTGAAAATATGCGTCCTTCAGGTCTATGGCTGCAAACCAATCCTGTGGACAGATGCTCTGAATCAAGCGTTTCTGCGTGAGCATTCTGAAAGGCATTTTAGGATTAGCCTTAAACCCCCGCTTTTTTTGGGCACAATGAAATACGGGGTGTAAAACCCGGACCTCATCTCAGCTGGGAGGGACCTGCTCGATTGCATCCTTCGCCAGGAGGACAGCAATCTCCTCTCGCAAGACAGGGGCGCTCTCGGGGATGACCCTCGTGAAAAGGACACCCGTGAACTTGGGAGGGTGAATGTCGAATTGTATTGCGTAGCCGAGTCTGACCATCTGTATGAGCCACCGCGACGTGCTGCGCAGCGCTAACCAAGCTGACAGAGCATGCGCTAATGGCACTATCGGATCGATCGCTGACGTGCCAGCGGAGGGGCAGCTCGGGACGGGAGTGCTCACCCCGGGAAGCGGTGCGGCCTGAGGAAGAGCAGAAAATAAGAGAATCTCTCTTACCTTCCTCCCTGGATCCTGCGGTGAGGCTGGAGTGAGAGAAAAGAGTCCGTTCTGCTGCACTCTGATAAACTGAGGTGAAGGGTTCCGGCGCTGTGAGCTGGAAGGCGGAGCGTCCCAGACTGGCAGTGCTAGGGTTTGCGCATCCGGAGAAAGAGGAAACTGCTCTTTTATTGATAATTTGGTTGCCGCCAGCCCAGAGGCCAGCAGCGATGGATTTAAAGTCATTGTTATGGACTGATGTGATGATCCTCGGCCCCCCACCAAGGAAAGAGCAGGTCCCCTCTTCTCCGGATGGCCCGTCTCAGGGGCGCTTCGCGGTCTGTTTACCGAACTTAGCGGCGCCCTGAGGCGGGGGCGTCGGAGCCCCGCGGGCAGCTCGGCGTTGCCGCTTGGCCAGTGGAGCGGGCAGCGGAAGTGGATGGTTGAAGCCGCAGGTGGACGCCCTCGCCGAGAAGCGGCCTAAGCGGAAGGGGCAGCGGGAGGAGCAGTTTTCTGAGCCCGCTGGTAGATGACCACCCCCATCGCCTTGGACTGCTCCTTCACCGCGGAGAATTCCTGGGTGAACTCCCCGACGGTGTCGCCGAACAGTCCGGCCTAGGATATAGGAGCGTTAAGAAAGCGAGCTTTGTCAACGTCTCGCATATCGGCCAAGTTCAGCCAAAGGTGGCATTCCTGGACCACTAATGTGGCCATCGTCTTCCCTCCTGCATCTCGAACAGCTTCTCGGCTTGATAGCGTTGATAGGTGGCCATAGCGTGCAGAGCGGAGGCGACCTGGCCCGCAGTGGTGTTGGCTCTAGCCGTGAGGGACTCAGAAAACCTGCACGCCTTGGACGGGAGTTTGGGTGGACCTCTCCAAGTAGAGTGGCTCTGCGGACACAGATTGGCTGTGATAGCGCGCTCCACCTGGGAAATTGCCTCATAACCCCTGTCCGCTCCGTCATGGAGAGAGGTGAGAGCGGGAGAGCGGGAGGTCCGGGCAGAGAAAGGTGCCCTCCATGCCTGCGTTAGCTCTCTGTGTACCTCTGGGAAGAAAGGGACGTGGGGTTTTAGAAGACTTCACCTTTTTCTTCACCCCCACGTAGCACCCGTCTAAGTGGTCCGGCCGCGGTTCTGGGGGACAAGCCATCTCCAGTCCCACGGCCGAAGCAGCCCAGGATAACACGGCTAACATGTCTGACTCCAAAACCTCACTGTCAACCCCGGAGTGTGGCAGGGGGTCCGGATCTTCATAGGAGCATGTCAACCCACCCTCCGATGCTTCGATGGACATCAAGTCCCCGCTGTCATCTAATGAGAGCGCGGCCAGCCTGGAGGATGGACCAGCGCTCGCACTCGAAGCAGAAACAGAGCGCACTGATGAGGAGCGAGGGTTCCGCAGGCGATGGATTAGCCCCCACTGTAACCCTCAGGCCTGCCCAAGTGCTAACCACTTGGCGGGGAGAAGCAGGGGTGACTTGCCCCAATAAAAGAGCTCACCGCGACCTCAGTTGCGCAACAGTCAAGCTATCGCAGTGCGGGCAAGAACTGTCCTCGAGCACCGCATCAACATGTTGGACCCTCAAGCATGTGACGAAATACTTGTGCCTGTCATCCGGGGCGAGAAAACCAACGCATCCAGAAAAGCACGGTCGAAACGACATCTTTAAAAAGACGCGCTGCACGACCGTGTGCTCTCTTAGGGATTTATGCTGTAGTTGAAACTGCTCTTTGGAACACCAGCGAATTGCCAAGGGACAGGTAACCAAGCTCGACCGCCGCTATAACGTCTTCCCTCACACTGGTGAAAGGAATGCTTTCTTCGTTCGGAAGTCAGCTCGCAGAAAGGGTTCTACAGGTCTCAGATCGGGTCTGAAGCAACAATTCTGACGAGCTAACTCACACAGCCGACTAATATAGCCCTAATTGGCTCATCTGTTTCAGCTGTGGAGCTAAGCTCCGCCAATTCAATTGGCATTTCATTGGCCCGTTTTTATATCTTCAGAAAATATTGGTCGTCTAAAGCACTCCCAAAGTCTGTTTATACAGACACACGTCGGAGTTCCCATATGAAGGGGAACTACAAGTTCCAGTCAAGCACAGCTCACAAACCACCTGCCTTTTGACTATTCGCCTACTTATTGACCACGACTGTGAATTTTCTGTACATCTGTTTGCTCCTGTGTTGACTGTTGCTTGCCTGACTATTCTCTGCATAATTAACCCCGCATTCGGATCCACACTTCCTTGTTCTTGTCTCTTTACATTAAAGTATTGCACTGCTTGCTGTGTGTTTTCAGAAATAAGACAAAAATAAACGTTTGATTAAAATAGGCTTAACAATCTGCCAATGTGGTAAGCAAAATAAAAATGTTTTTGCTTTGAAATTTTGCTTAACTCATTGTCAGATTATTTTGGAAAAGCTCACTTAATTTTGACACTGTCTGAAAACAACATAATATTTTTGCTTGTCTAAAAATGCTTCGCAATTTAAGTATTTTTAGATATTTGGACTACAAACGAGACAGAAGCTCTTAATGAGAAAAGCATTTTTTGCTGTGTATTGGCCATTCATTCATTAATTTTCTTTTCAGCTTAGTCCCTTTATTAATCCGGGGTCGCCACAGCGGAATGAACCGCCAACTTATTCAGCACATTTTTATGCAGCAGATGCCCTTCCAGCTGCAACCCATCTCTGGGAAATATCCACACACACTCATTCACACACACTACGGACAATTTAGCCCACCAAATTCACCTGTACTGCATTTCTTGGACTGTGGGGTAAACCGGAGCACACGAAGGACACCCACGCAAACACAGGGAGAACATGCAAACTCCACACAGAAACGTTGAGGCTTGAACCAGCAACCCAGCAACCTTCTTGCTGTGAGGCAAGAGCACTACCTACTGCGCCACTGCGTTGCCAGTGTGTAGGCTAAAAAGAATTATTTTTTTTTCTCAAGTATACTTAAATGCTTATTTAATTATATTAATGAAAAGTGCCTAAAGTACTGTACATTTCAGAGAAGTACATGAAGGGTAGAACGAAAGTATTAATTTTAAATTTAAAAGAAGTATTATAGGAAACTCAATGAACTTCTGTTTTGTAATGGTTGGCTCATGTGATGGAAAGATTTCTTGTCACACGGTCTGACTCACTTGATCTGTTGACAAATCTTTCAATTGTGGAAAACTAGGCCAAGAAGAACCTGAATGTCACAGCACTCAAGTGACACTTTGACAGCAGCCATCATACTAAAGATCAATCCCTCAAACCCAGAGGTCAGGTTTGAATAAAGAGACTGTGGTATTAATTGAGGTTTCTTTGTAATTTATTTCACCCACAAAAAGGCTGGAACTGGCAGACCCTGGAGGTAAATCAAAACTGCCTGAGGAAAACCACAGACTCCTGGGAATGTCTGAGCACAAAGTTTCAAACATGCTTCATGATTCTGTTCTCTTTGTTCACAAACTTATGATAAGACATTTGATCCACTTGGGAAAAGTTTTCCAAATCGCAGGCTGAGTGAGAGAACTTGAAGACCTCATAATTTGCTTCTGGGCAGCTAATGCATTAATAGGCCAAACATTTGCAGAATTTCATCTTCGATTTATTTCAGCCTTTGGGCATTTCATTTTTTAATTTGTCCTATAAATTGATTTCCGGGTATGTTTTTTCCACACTTGTTTCATTCTCATTTGATTAGAACAACTGTAATTTCTTTCCATGTTTTTTTTTTTTTTCTTTATAATTTAATAGTGTGTCTGTCTTTTTGAGCACACAGCTTTTGTCTCACAGAAAAATAGCTTCTGGTTTTCTTCCCTCATCACTCTTTCTTTCAGCATACATGAATAAAACATTTTTCCCAATTTTAATCTTATCACTTTACACTCAAAAATGGTCAGAATGCATAGCGTTTGCAAATAAGCCATTATCATTTTTAGAAAAAAATGAAAGCCTTAAGAGATCAAATAATCAAATATTAAAAGTTATAACTAGTTTAATTTGAGTAGAATGCTTTTATGGGTGGCACGGTGGTCCATTCTGCTGTGGCGACATCTGAAGAATAAAGAGACTAAGCCAAAGGAAAATAAATTAATGAATATAATTTTTTGTTTTTTTTTAACTTTGAACTTTGAATAATTTGAATTATGCAAGTTACATAATTGAATTTTAAAATAGCAAATAGGTAATTTACAGAGTGATAATATTTCACTATATTCTCTGTACTGTAGTTCTAGAGCACATTATTGCAACATTGGTTATACATTTGGGGTCAGACATTTGTTGAAATTAATATGTTTGCATGCAGTAAATTAATCAAAATGACAAAAAGACAAATAGAATGACTTTTTTCTTTAACAAAATTTCAAAACAGAGTGCCTTTGATTGTTATTTCGTAAAATCAATATGGTTTCATATACATGCTTCAGTCAAGCTGGTGTTTTAATGTTTAATAATTGGAAGTTTAAAATCACTATTTTTAATCACTTTTGTGTCAATAAGGTTTCAATATTGTCCACTAATCCAAATATTAGGGAGGTGGTTTAGGCCCTCCCAGCAGCCACAGGGCGTCAACATGACGTCAAATTGACATTGTATCCCAGTTTTTTGGGATATTGTATTTTGCTTGGAAATGAAAAAGTTGACATCAGAACTCAACCTCAGCCTGACGTTAATATCCAGTGTTGGAAAGACGTAGCATTTTAATTGCATTTAACCTAAAAAAAATATATATATATCAACTTCTAATGATGTCACAGCTTGACATTGTGTGGACATTACCAATATGACGTCTATTAGACATTTGTTTTTTTTTTTGGTGTCTTACCTGATAAATAAATGTCTGTATTTGACTTCAACATGGCATTAGTTTAATATCTTGAATTGACATTATAATTTGGTCACTTTCAACACAACCTAAAATTAACAAAATATCAACATTACTTCACGTCATTATTGAACATCAAATTAAGATTGTCCTTAGACGCTGGCAACCTAAGTGTAATCTAATATTAACGTCTTATGATTATGCGTATAACTATGGTCAGCAATAACCTTTCAAAACAAACAAAAAACAAAAATCCTGACATGTTTATGCACAAATTGCACCATTTTCTAAAACACCTCAACACTTTAGCATTTTCCTCTTTAAAAGAAATGCATCTAAACTCTTGACCTAGATGAAAAATACATTTGTCAGGGGATTTTGGTACAGCCCTTGAAGAAGTCATGTGAAATATAATTTCATATCACTGCTGAACATGCAGCGTTTTTTTTTTTTTTTTTTTTTTTTTTTTTGAATGCAAAAGATTTCACATAGATTAAACTTATTCTGCAACAATAGACCAATGGCAAACTTTTGATGAACAAAGAGCAGAGATGGAATGGTTAATTTCAAAATTTGATATGCATAGCTCTGCTTGCTAGTCATATAAGATCATAAAAGTCATATATCTTGCTACATCTTTTACATATTACACAGATATACATAATTTACATAATTACACAGAATCAATGCATATGTTTGTTGAATATGGATATTTTATCTACAAGTTCAACCATGATGTTGATGATTTAATAAAATATGAATTGTCTAATGTCGATTTAAGTCAGAAAACATTTTATCAAAGATTCAATCAAACTAATCTAATCTAGTGCTAACTAATTGGTCATAGCATGATCATGCTATCTAACCAATGTTAACAAATGTATCCGAATTGTAGAGTGTTATTTTTATTTTTCAAGATTTTGTAAATCACATCTGGCAAATGCTCTGATACAGGGTAAAGGTCGAATGGTTTTGAAAACAGGGGTGGCTATTGTTAATATTTAATGCATCTGGAAACAGTAATTAAGTCTTCCCCACAGGAAATAGAATTTGACATGCTCTAGAGAGCCAGTGAGTAATTATATTTGTAAAGAGCAGTGATACAAGATACACTCCTTGACTAGGAGCCATTACATCCTATTAAAGGGTCCCAGCAAGCCTGGTCTGCACAAACACACACACGCACATGCACACCAATCAATGCTCAAAAAGACAGCATTTCTATAAACAAATTGTCTCTGGCCATTCTCAATGTCTGATCAAATTGAATGCCGCAATGTTCACATATGCCATCAGTCACTAAAAGTCAGACGCAGGATCCACAGGACTGCAACAGCAGGAAAAAGTCACTGGTGATCTGGCATTTGTAATTAAATATTAAACCAGTAATGAGTTCTCAGCCATCTACATGGTGTGGAGTTCACATGTGAAAGTCTCCAAATAGGGCCCCTGGAGAGACAGGGTCCACACTTAGAAGCAATAATTATCACAACCACAGGACAGGTGGAAATGCTGCAGTGAGATGATAAAACTCCAGCGAGACTTATTAAACAGACTTCGTAATAAAGACTGTACAGTATGGAGATCTTGCTCATTGTGTTGCAAATTTCCAGGCTGTACTCAGGCTGTACTGGAGTGCTATTTCCATTTTAAAGTGCTTTGTATGTGATTCGAAAATAAGGTACACCCTTGATATAAATGCACAAATACAACAATCTTCTGCAACCTAGATATAGCTATTGTTCATGGAGCACACATATCTAAGAATAGCTACAAATGTGAAATATTTTATACATAGAGCAAAATTTGTTTCTCATACCTTTAAGCTGTATAATTACAAACAGTTTATTACTTAACTAAGCACAGTAAATAAGTAAATAGAGTAAATGTAGCCTCAAGGTACTAGTGGACATGTACATTTCACTTCAAAATAATAATATTTGTAGTAAAAATAAATGTAGTTATGTTGGTGTTCCTGGAGACTTGGGCTCCATTTCAGTCCATTTTTTTTATACCTTTCACTCGTTAACTTCTTCGTTAACGTCTTATTCCCTTGGATGTACATCATTGTACAACACGATTGTCCACTATTGGCAGAATATATGAATGGGTTTAAATGGAATGCCACAAACCTTTGAGCACAGGGAACTACACTGTCAGCATTGCATTCTGAGACATACTGTAGGTGCTGGTGTGGGCATATGAAGCCAAATCGCTCCCTCAGTCAAAATTAAGGGTATGTCTGTATGTGCATTTTTTGTGGTTTAACAAAAAAAAAGTAGGCAGACACTTTTTTCTTCAATGACCCTGTGTTGATTTTCAATTTAGCCAGGTTAAAAAAAAGAAAGAAAAGTACTTACCTAGAACGCCGACTCGAAAGTTGAGTGTAATGACGATGACGTTCCCATAGCTAGCCAGCACACTTCCGTCAATCATGTTCCCAGTGCCTTCCATGTACGATCCTCCATGTATGTACACCATCACAGGCTTGGCTCCAGTATCTCGTATGTCTGCAAGAGTGGCCACCATTAAACTCTTTCTCCTCCACTATCCCCTCAGAGCAAGATTCAACACAGCAATGCATCTAACAGTCCTCCCAGATACCAGTCACCAGCACAATTACAGTTTGAGATGCATCTCATATTAGCCGAGTCATTTGTCTCTTGTAATGAACAGTATGTGCAAAACAGATATGAACAGATGAAGCCATATGGGAGGTCAGAACCTAACTGGCTATTGCAGGCAGCTCTAACAAGCTTTAGTGGCCTAAATGATGAGATCATCTCAAATTTAATGGCCTTGTTAAACTTCACTGATCCAGCTTACAGGCTCGGAAAGGTTTAAAATGGGCAACAACTCAAGGGCCAAAATTCCTCATCTAATAGGTAAGCAGGCTGAATAAAACAGTGGCATTCATATTGTTTTGGATTTAAGAAATGTTAAATAATATTAGACAACATTTTATTTTGTTTTATCCTTCAAACATCTAAAGAGGCCAAAAAAGTATGGAGACACTTTTAATGTTAAGTGCTTTTAATAAAAATTAATCATCTCATTAAAAAACAATTTGAATTAGTTGTATTTAATTAAATAAATGCAAATGTATGCAAATGGCACAACTACTATGACATAAATATAAATACTTTGAAAGCATTTATGCAGCATCATGGTTTATTTTCATAATACAGAAAACAAAAGCTCATTTTTCCTTTGCTGGATAAAAAATACAGCTGTAGCAAGATATTACTTTATCTACAATAGCTTTTTGGCTAAGCCTTTCATTTAGACAACATTACCATTTTTGTAATTTTGTTATATAGACACCAATCAATAAGCCAATAATTATGAGTTTGTGATTTTTGTTACATACATTATGAAAAAAAAAAAAACAGGCTTAGAAATTGTCTCTACAGATGAAAGAGACACAAGCATTGAGAGCTAAAGACTGCTGGGCTTAGGCTCAAAATGCTGTATTGTATTGAGCGTTGCCATGGATACAGCAGATCAAAATTCAGAATCTTTGAGAACGGCTAATCGAAAACACCACTCGAGTGCATTTGCCCCCATTCGCATTAAACCTCCCCCCACCCCTTTACAGATGCGGTGCTGTATCACAGCCTGCTTTAAAAGCACATTCACACATTATGCTCCTGCTCTGATAGAAAAAGCCAGAAAAGAAGAATATACAAAATTTCTATTCAGATCTGCCAGTTTAAACATTTACAGTTATGTTTAGAGGTTTATCTGGTATCTGAGAGAAGCATGACAATGCAGTTTGAAATGACAATTCTCTGTTGACACTTATCGTACAAAAGAAAGATAATGTATGGAGCGGGGAGAAGAGAGAAAAATGCACAAGATTTAGTGCACACTGGATGCACAGGATGAGACACAAAGAAAAACAGCAATTTAAAAAACAATATAAAGTTAGCCATGTCAATGTTATCAGCACCCTCTTTTGTAGATTCACATCATGCCAGTGTGATGTGACATAAATCATAATCACTCTAACTGATCTCATGTCTACCGAATATTCTTATAAAGTCAATAATCAAGTTATCCATTCAAAGACATCTTGAACACATAAATCAGATTTAAAAATCCCTGAGGAAAAAGAAGAGAAACATTGATTAAATGCAATACAAAAACACTTGCACTTTACAAACACATTATTTGAAGAAACAGGATAAAAGTGACCTTAAACAGGAGGGGTAAAACTCTAGAACATTAGCCAAAATGTCAGCATAATGAATGTACAATTATGGATGATATGTCTGACTACACTGTAAAAAAATGCTAGGTTTCACACAGTTAATTTGTGTTTTGACAACATGAAGAAACTAGGTTATCTCATAAGATTTTACAAATTTAAGTGGATTGAACATAAAACAATTACTAAAACAATAACAAAAAACTCAATAAGTATGTTGTTTTAGCTGATTTTAAATAGGTACTTTGAACAAACAAGAAGCATATTTGTGGAGTGTGGAAAACATGACTCATTCACTATGACACACACATACAGACCCACATATAAATGCATACAATATGCTTCATCTTCAGATGCAGTGAGGTGGCACGCGTCTATTCCTTTATATAACATCCTTCAATCATCTACAGATGAATGAAAGAAGGTAAAAACATTGGCTTCCTTATAAATGAAACAACACATCTGACCACACAATAGGTCAAACAAGCACCCTCACAAAGTCTTTTACATACAGTATCTATTAGAGTTTTACATTATTGCGGATATCAGAAATGGGCCGCAGTGCTCAACAAAGTGCTCAGAAGGAAGACACGTTAAATCTGTGTCTGTGAACCTCTCAAAATTCTTAAAAGGCTACCTCTCAACAGCTTGTCACTCTATAGAAACTGGACAGCGTGAGCACTGATAAGTGGCCAAATCTAGTACTGATGCTGTTAAACATGGAATATGTCTAACATTCTTATTGTAAACTCTGTATAAGCTCCCGAGCCAAGGTTTTGACTTTAGACCCTATCGCCATTGAGCTCATCACAGAAAACATAAATATTGTAGATTGACATTTACAGGTCAGAGAGAACATTTCTGTAGCTATTATGGAACGAAAAATGTGAACATGACTTGAACAGGAAAATACATAATATGTAAATTTAGTTTTTATGCTCTGTCTACAGCACAATTTATACAAATATATGTAGTCAATAAATAATGTTTTTCAATACATTCATATCTTGGATATCTCACTAATATTAATGGTGTTAGAACATTGCAATAGAGTCGCTAAGGTGTTATAAGAGTTTTGCTGTCCACTCAAAAGTGTACTGCCGCAGAAGATCACATATTATTAGAGTAGTTTATCAATATCATTGCACTTGTTAAAACAATACTGTATAAAGTATACATTACATTATGTATAAGTTATACATTAAGTGCTATTTTTTCTTAATAATGTACATTTTAATAACATATTGGGCCAAGTTAAATGCAATGAGACATTATTTTAATGGTTAAACCTTATTTCCTGATGAGAAAAAAAGGATCTTTGAAAAAGATGAGTTCTTAAGGCTAGGCTTTGGTGTTTGTGCATTAAATATAATGGTAAGAACACAGTGACAGATGGTTTGATGTAGCCTTTGATGCCCAGCTTCTCGCAGTGAATGAATGAATGAGAGAGAGAGTGAGCGAGAGAGAAAGTTTCATGACAGTCTAAACACAAATTACTAATCAAAAGCACTAAACATACTTTCATTCATTTTCTTGTCGGCTTAGTCCCTTTATTAATCCAGGGTCACCACAGTGGAATGAACCGCCAACTTATCAAGCAAGTTTTTACGCAGAGGATGCCCTTCCAGCCACAACCCATCTCTGGGAAACATCCACACACACACACACACACACACACACACACACACACACACACACACACACACACACACACACACACACACACACACACACACACACTACGGACAATTTAGCCTACCCAATTCACCTGTCTATGGACTGTGGGGGAAACCAGAGCACCCGGAGGAAACCCACGCGAAGGCAGGGAGAACATGCAAACTCCACACAGAAACGGCAACTGAGCCGAGGTTCAAACCAGCGATCTTTTTGCTGTGAGGCGACAGCATTACTTACTGCGCCACTGCCTCACCCCCACTAAACATACCTGCATAATGCAAATTTATTTGAAAATGATTAGATCATTTCCCTAGACTGATGCTAAGGAAAGGGTATTTACAAATGTCTGTTTTCTCAAAATGCAGAATCTTTTGTACACATCTTGCTTAATAGCTAAAAAAATCACTAGTATTAATGTTGCTGTGATTTATATATATATATATATATATATATATATATATATATATATATATATATATATATATAGTTATAGTTCAAAGTTAGGTCCCTCCTTCAAAATAGAGGCCTTCTCTCATCAACCTAAATATTTGGCATGAACATTTACTTAAATCGTTTCACAACTGTTCAGGTCTATTGAACGGAACTGGTGATGCCACTAATAATAAATACAAAAATAAATATTCTGCTTACCTACAAAGTGCTACACAACATTTTTAGTCATAGCAGTTTTTGCACATTATTATTTGTTTATTATCTTTGAATTCTGATAAACAAACAAGATTTTATCATTTATTTACATAAAGATGTATTTACCAGAATTTCCCTTACACTTCAACCTCACTTACACAGCATTGTTGTGCTGGAAAAAAAGTTACTTTTAAAAGTAATATATTACAATGCTAATATATTGCTTCAATTAACCTCACTGGGCTCTATTTTAACAATCAAGGCACAATAGTCTAAAGCGCAGGACGCAAAAGCATTTAGGGCTTGTACGAATCCACTTTTGCTATTTTAAGGATGGAAAAATAGGTTTTGTGCTGAGGCGCATGGTCTAACAAAATTAAGCTTATTCCCTTAATGAGTTATGGGTGTGTTTTGAGAATAAACCAATCAGAGTCTCATCTCCTATTCCCTTTAAGAGTCAGTTGCTTGGCGTTATGGCACATTTGCTATTTACATGGCGGACTTTGTAAGTGGAAAAATTAAACGCTTCACTAACAGAGAAAACTGTTAAAACAGAGCATCTGCAGCACAAGGATAAAGAATGAGCCTCCTCCAATCAGCCTTTACTTTCTCTTTCTCTCTTTCTAAATTCTGTTTTAATTTACAGCAAACTAATAAATGAACAATAATAACAAAGTGTGGTCAACATAGTGTGTGTTATATCCAAACACATGCTATGCCCCATATGGTCCAAAACCTGACAAGTGGACAACTTTAAGCTTGTTTTTTTAATAAAACAAATATAAATATGAATATAATAAATAATACTGTTAATAATAATAACATTATACAAAAGCAAGTTGTCGTTAATAATCTAAAAAAAAGCCCCTGAGCTGAAGAAGGCATAGAGGCAGGGGGTTTTATATTTATCTGGGGAGTAATTATTTTTGTAATATTTTAATCCTTTAATTCTTATTTCATGTGTAAAGATATTTACGTATTGCTGTACATCTTGCACGTTTTAAGCAATGTTTAAGCAAGGCGCACAACTAATGTGCTCTGGGCTTGACTTTAGACCTGCTTTTAGCTGGTCTATTGCCTATTCTATTTTAGTTCCTCATAACGTTCCTTCACACACCTCTTTTCTAGACCGAAAAAACCATGAGTACACAAAGTGAGGCAAATGGATTTGCTATTTAAACAACATGGTGGAAAACAGAAAAATTAAGTTTGCGTTGATCTGAAAATAGCAACATATTAGGGCAAACACGTCTTGTGCCTTATTGCGCCGGGTGTATGATAGGGCCCACTATCTTAATCTAAAAAACAAACAAAAAAAATAACCTCTTTCGTTAAAAAATAACGAATTACTTACTAATTAGTTACTTTTTTAATGTTGCGCAAGATTATAATATAGTAAAAATAACTTTCCTCAACACTGGTTGTTTTAAGTTGAGAGCTGAAAAATCTAAGGTTTTCCACACAAGAAATGGTGATAGCCATCATAAAACAAAGTAATGAAAAGGAGATTATAATTGAGCAGGCATCATTTTCAAGCAAATGTGATTTTTGGATTCATTACAAAGTCATTTGCACATGTGTAAGGCAAAATTCAAAGCATTCGCCAAATAATTATTATTCATCAAGTAATTCCACAAATATATTTTTTTATTTTTGCTCGATCCATTTTTAAAAAAGATGTTAATATTGACTGGAATTATATTCACTCTATTTAATAATAATAATAGTAATAATAATAATAATTATTATTATTTATATATATATATATATATATATATAGTTGAAGTATGTTGCCGAAATGAAGCAAATAAGACTTTCTCCAAAAGAACAAAGGTCGCTGGTTTGAGCATTTCAGTGTGGAGTTTGCATGTTCTCCCCATGTTTGTGTGTGTGGATTTCCTCCAGGTGCTCCGGTTTTCCCCACAAGTCCAAAGACATGTGGTATAGGTGAATTGGGTATGCTAAAATTGACCAAAGTGCATGTGTGTGAACTAGTATGTATGGATGTTTCCCAGTGATGAGTTGCAGCTGGAAGGGCATACGCTGCATAAAACATATGCTAGATAAGTAGGCAGTTCATTCCGTGGTGGCAAACCCAGATTAATGAAGGGACTAGGCTAAAAAGAAAACCAATGAATGAATACTGTGAAAATGTTCTTACTCTGTTAAACATAATTTGGGATATATTTACAAAAGAAGAAAAATTCAAAGGGAGTTTAATAATTCTGACTTCAACTGTATATATATATATATATATATATATATATATATATATATATATATATATATATATATATATATATATATATATATATATATATATAAATTGCTCTTTGTATTTTATTCTATTTATTATACTTTATGCAAATGAATTGCCAAAAAAATCTGCCCAATTTTTCTAAAATAACAAATTATTTACAATTATGATTCAAGTCATCTGGTGATATCTCAGAACAATAAAACATCTTACTGAAATGTTTAACATAATGAAACCCTATATGTATCTGTTTCAGTCTGTATGTAAGGTGAAAACCATCCTAAAACAG
This sequence comes from Danio rerio, assembly GCF_052040795.2. Classification (NCBI taxonomy): domain Eukaryota; kingdom Metazoa; phylum Chordata; class Actinopteri; order Cypriniformes; family Danionidae; genus Danio; species Danio rerio. The sequence continues at coordinate 16,545,076 of NC_141034.1, read as the reverse complement.
GTGGAGTTGGCCTGAACTTTTTTTTTCCCAATTACAGCACATGGACACATTAGCCTAGCAATGGCTATGTGCATCTATTTGTCAGCAGTGGGAACACAATGACAGCAGACAACGTATGTCTTTCTGTGGGCAGGAAGCACAATTTATCATTACTGCCATGCTCTACATTATGAATTTGTTCCCTGTGCTTAAATATACACCCACATAATATATCAGTGTACCTTAGTGCAAACTGGATTGTAGTTGTTATAGCTTTAGTAGCACCTGAGGTTGCAACTAATTGCCAGTGATTCTCTATAGACTGATAAGCACAGCAATCTGTTTGTGCCAAGCCTGATACTGTAGCTGAAATAGGGGCAACCAGCTGAAAAATGATGCCAGCAGCTTGCTAGTTACATTATATCATTTTAGCCCAGTCTATTTCAGTGGTAAAGACAGACGTCAGGGCTGAATTCGAGGTCACAGTACACAAGGTTAGAAGTAATAATAAAAATAAATACTAAATCAAAGCACATTAAATTGCTTAGAAATTGTTTAGATTGTCTTTAGTTTCAGGTGGGATTTAAAAGTACACTTGCTGGTAATCCCTCAACACTTTTTACCTACAGCAAGCCACATCTATTCGTTATGGTATCAAGATGCTGTTTTATGACACAGATGTATAGATACTATTAAAGTGACTTGCTTGCTCACATTTATACTAAAAAGCATACTGTATGAACTGGTATTCAGCCAAAGTGGTTAGAAAGAGAAAGACCTGAATATATTCACACAGTTGCCTTAATTTGTGCCTAAGGCTCCTGGCTGACCCGGTGAAGGGTTAAGTGTGTGGTGATGTCGTCTAAAACAGTTTGCCAAGGAAGCATGCCCTAGATTCACAATGATACTACTGTATGTAGCTAGAGAAAAGTAGAGGTTGTAAGGTGCACAATGTGTCATGCATACTATTGCTATCTTTCACAGATATGTGGTGACAGTTCAATTCGAGATTTTGTGCTTGAGTATTTTTGCTTTGACTCGCATGCCTTGTTAGACAAACGGGGCATACTGACATAGTTGCCTTAAATGGAATTTAATTCTGGTGCTGTTCAAGTGTCAAAACTAATCTGTAGCATTCATCCCTTTGATAACTTCCGACGAGATAACTGAAATGCTTTAAATGAGGGCTCAACTACTTACTAACCACAACATCCTAATCTAGGTCAACTCATCCATCCATCATTTTTGGCTGCTTTGGAATCTTGTTTTATTTTAATGTTCCATCCTACTTTTCAAGCTGTGTTCCTTATTGTTACTGTTGATGCCATACCCCTGGGCCATTCAGAGTTAGGGAAAAATAGGCGGGCCATTGATGCAGGGTAATTGGCACCTCATGCAAAAACATGCCTTTGGCTAGAACACGGACACCTCAGTGAACTACATCTCAATCCAGAGCAGAATCCACATCCCACTGAGACAGCTATGGCCATAAACCCAACCTCCATACCAAGCGGAAAAGCCTTTGGAAGGACATGCTGCTTGACTACTAGAGCCTAGTGGATTTTTCACAGAGAGCCGCCACATTTGCGCAAGTCAGAAATTGGATTGTCTGAACCAGCCAATTGCAAAGGTAATGCAACCGCTTTGGACTGGAAGTCCAAATCCTCCCAAGGGAAGCTTCCCTACATGTAGAGGGCTAGAACATGCACATAACAAGGCATCTGCCTTACTTGTTATTGAAGAAAGCATATTGATTAACACTGCAGTTAATACCTCTGACTGAGTTGCTTTAAACATGAGTTGCTTTAATTTCCATTTCAGCCTTAGACATCAGTTGAATGGCAAATGTAAAGCCATTGCCCCTGCTTTGTTGAAGCACCCAAACATGATAAAGTGGGCAGTCTGACAAAAACTGAGAGCAGTATTTGGTTAAAACAAACAAAGACACAGCAGGAGCACACAACTAGACCATGACTGCCTGAACATGTCCCTCACCTACAAAATCTATTGTCAGTTTAGGAGCATAAAGGAACAACAATAAAAGGATTTAAAATTCTAAGGTTCTGAGGTTTAAGCTGTTTGCAATAACGGAGGAAGAATACTTTTGCCTATTCTAATCTTGCCAGATATCCACCCAGAGCCCAGAATATCCCAAGATAAATTCTGAAATTAAACAATGCTCTTGCTGATTGGCAACTTCTCTTGTGCACATGCTTGTTTCTCCTCATTGCTAATCCTCTTACCACAACTTGTCAGCCTCTCTCCCCTCATCTTAATCCATTTGCCTGTTTAAAATAAACGTATAAATAAATAAATCAAATATTGTGACATCCCATGTGTGCTTGCCTTATATATACAGATACCTCCATGTTGCTAAATGCTATTTCTGCATGCTAGGAAATTGTACATTATATGCACTATTCAAATGTTGAGACTATAATAAAAAACACTACATGGAAAGATATCTGCCCTGTATTAGGGCCTTGAATCTATGTCTATACAGTACTATTACAAAACTGTACTAAATGACAGTCTAAATGGAATTAGGTGTCAAGCATCAGTGATAAAGTTGTCATTTTATTACGTACAGGTCAGACGTGTTTTAATATATTTACTGTGTGAAATTAGCCTAACATCTTCATGAGACACAATCTTTTTTTTTCAGACCCATACAATTTTTGGCTATTGACAAACATAACATTTTGGTTCTATGTTTGGTTATGAAGCAAAATCCACTGTACTATTTACTATTTACAAAAATATGCATCTGTAGCCTATTATACACCATATACAACAGAAAATAAACACACACACACACACACACACACACACAAAAAGCCTCAGTGCATATACACCCACACTCTCAAAGAAAATCTCCCTGACACGCTAAGCACTGAAGTATATTAGAAACAGGTATCCTCCACAATCACAAAAAGAACATAGTTGGCTCTTTAGACCATGAGAGGAGATAAAATGGTGCAAAGGGAGGGCTGCATTCAGAGTACAAAAAAAAAACAGTATAAAAACAGAAGGCAAAATAGATAAAATAACATAAAAATTCCAAGACATGCAATTGTCTTTCGTCACCAAAGAGAATACCTTCATCTTCATCACCGTCGTTATCGGATAAATCCTCGCCCTGTTTTTTGGAATGGGTTCCTGTTAGTAAAGCAGGAAAAATACAGAAAAGCACAGAAGAATTCAAAATAGTACAATCATTAAGTCAAATACAAATAAATAAATACAAATACAGTTTATAATAACATACATAAAAAGACAATAATTCAAATCACTTAAATATCTTACATTTTTGTTTATATACACACAATCAAGTTCACATAATGAGCTTTTTATTAGAACAAAACTTAATAAGAAGTAAAATTTTTAATTGGCATTTGGTTAAACTGACTTATTGTCAGCAAAGTATGAACATTATAATCAGTTATTTTCCACCCTCTTATTAAGTTTGTTCTTAATATTACAAATTATGCAATCATATACGTTAAAAACAAAACAGAAATTGTACAATACAATAAGTGCTGCAGTTTTTGTTGATATAGCTAAACACACTAAAATAAATACAATGCATTAATATGACAAGCTACACATCTTAATGATAGAGAAAACTTCATTAGCAGTCTTTCTGATTTTAAATGTCTGAAAACATATTTGACTCTGCTTTTCAGAAAATGCCACAATTTTAAAGTACATGCTACAGTTTTAAAACCACAACACAGATGTGTCTAATTACCACATTCCTAATGTCATAAACAGTGTCTGTGCAGTTGTAGTTGGAAAATCTGAACATTTTTTGATCCGCATGTTTTATTGTACCCGGAAAGTTACATATTTGTTGTTATAGTGATATTCTGTTATATGAAATACATAGAAAGACTTGTTTTACATGTGTATTGCAGTCTACTAGGTGTGTAGCATTACACTGTTTGCTTAAGTTGAATTAATGAACTGTCTGAGAGAGGTGGCAGCTGTGATACCTGAGGCGAGTAAGCTCTGTCACTTCAAATGTTCTTTATAGGGCATCTGGAATTAAAGGTATAATGTTGCAGTTCCCATAAACTGTATTATTTTTTTTATTTAGAGTATTAACAATCCATTTTGTTTTGCACCAATGCAGGACAGACATAAAAAGAATGTTAGAGAAAATCCAATTTTGCAATTCCTCAAATCAAAATTCCTGGATTTATTAAGCATTAATAATATCCATGAATGATTACAGTAGTTTATGAGTGAGTTCTGTATTTGCTATCATTTCTTATGCACAGGCAATGAATATTTTACATTTGTGTCCGCATTAAATTGATTACTGTGATTCAGCACCAGGGGTAGGACTAACACGAAATTTAATGGTGTTGGATTTTAATGATTGCATGCACTTGTAATGAATATTGTTAGAAATCTCATTTGAATGTGTTTAAAAAAAAAAACCTTTGGATTTTATTAAAAACTATCATACTGATCTCTGGGTTGAGTAGACAGACATGTTTCACAGCTATATTCTGCATTATAGCACTTTATATTATACTAATATTAGCCTTAGAGAATGACTGCCCATCTGGCTGTCTCCATGTGCTTCTGTTTTTTTCCATGAGCTAATAAAGCTTCTTTGACCTATGCGTCAGTGAAAAGAGCTCTCTGAATGTAAAGTGCATCCCATTATGAGGAGCAGAAGAAGAGGGTTAAAGTGACGATAGATTGAGCCCAGATTTACATATCAGAAAGGTCACAATGTGGCAAGGATCTATGGTGAAATGTTGACTTACAACAGTACAAAATGGTATTCACTTTACTGTTGGTTTGAAATTCTTCTGAGTTGTGCTTGACTTTTCTGTTCCACATAATCTAATTTTCCTATGAGTTTGTCATGATATTTTAGAATGTGTTAAATTCATGAACAGTATCTCAAACCTATTCAGTGTAAAAACTACAGTTTCTTTTCTGTCAGCCACGATATTTCATAATAAAATTAGAGGTCCCGCCTATGAGCCTAAACCATTCTGAGTGTAAGAAAATGGGCCAACTGAATAAACGAATGGAATACATTCAATGAAAAATAAATAAATTCTCAGAAATAAATGTACAAAAGCTGTCACATGGGTGGAACCTTTTCTAAATATATGCATTTGTAACTAACTGCTCCACTTTTTAACCTTACAGGCACACTTTTCTACTTTTATGTAATAATATCTACATATAATAATGTATAATATGTACCTAAATAATTATCGTTGATAAAAGTGTTTTAGGTATTAGAGCATATTTGGCAACACCCACTTTGTAAATGACCCCAATAAAGGTGCAGCATGTAAGTTTGACACCCAGTGGTTGAATTAGGTAGTGCACTCCTAGTTCAAAACACACAAAAGCAGGTTGCCAGATTGAGAACACTAACAGGAGCATGTCTGACTATTTCTATTTCTAGTACGACTTCTATTTCTTGCAGAAACAAAAAAAAAAAAAAAAGTAAATGGCAATAATAACCTCAGGTAAACCTCAGGAGCTTTATTTAGTTTTAAATGCTAATAATGTGAGTTTGAATGCCATTTTACCTGACATTATTGCCATACTATTGAAAGCAGCAGCAAATAGTTTACCTCAGATATTAAAAATAAAATTAACCATTTGAAATTAAACTTTAGAACTGGTACTCTGTGCAAGCCAACAGATATCAGTGATTTAGCATGTACATTTAATAATGTTAAGAGGTTTAATATGTATTAATTGTGCAGTGATTACACTATTCTGTGCTTCGAAATGGTTGTAATTAAATTATAAACATGTTAAATCTAGTGCAAACAGTCCAGTTGCTTATCTCTGCAAATCCCATCACGTAGCGTGTTTTTAGGACACATGGTTACAATATAACCTGCTCACTTAATGTTTACATTTGTAATATTTACCCTTTTTGCTAATTCATAATGTGGAACTCTAAATCTGGGTTTCATTTTGGAGGTTGTAACTGTCTACTAAAGGTTGCATTTTCATTTTTTTGGATACATGCTTTGAGAGCCTTCATGACCGAATGAATCAACTACACAGTTTTCCAGCAAGGCAACCCGGTATACTGAAATATAATTGGCTAAAGTGGCATTGGGTGCATTAAAGAGACCAAAACAAAGACATACACTCCAGCACATAATACAAGCAGAATATCTGAAAATTTTAATATGTGAATACCAAAGCAGAATATGTGACTTTAGCATTGTTTCTTTTAGATAAACAAGAATGTTCATTTACCATGTTTCTTTAATATCTGCAAACATATTATTTTTAGAATAGTCAAACACTTACATATAGCACCTTTAAAGCTGTCTAAATGCCCTGTTTATATAATTGTTTGCCTACCCTTATGAAAAATATGTTTATTTAGGTGTACTGTTAGTGTACTTCTAAATGTACTTTTTAATTCTCAGAAAAGTAACTAAAATCCAAATTTCAGTTTAATTTTGTTTATTGGCCTACTGCATTCTTTGACTTATATTTGTAGTTATTATAATTTTTTTTTTTTTTTTGATTTAGTAACATTGAATTTTTTTCATATTATATTACATACTCTCCCAGACCAATGTCAGAGACAGGGCGTAAGCCTTAAGGCAAGTCCAAGTCTGAGCTGTCTGAACAAAATATAACTTGCATTAATACATTTTAAAACTGTTAGTGACCTTGTTTACTTTCAAGACACACATCAGTAAAGTGTTTCTCTGTTTAATATAAATGCTGCTTACAGTAAATATTATAATACTAAAAAAATACTAGTTAATTAACACGCTAACAAAATCCTTGTAGGAACCCTTGCGATATAACTCTAGAAAACTACCAGTTAATTAAAAATACACACCATTTGTGTAGTAAAAGTATCTTTCACTGTCTACAGTGGGGCCGTTGTGACTAAAGTTGTGGTCACCAATTTCGATTCTGAAGGGCCAGTGCCCTTGCAGTTTACCTGCAACTTGCCTTAACACACCTGCCTAGAAGTTTAAAGTGTACCTAGAAAGATTTTGGTGACCACAGGGCTAAAGAGCCAGATTTGTGATACAGAAGTTTAAATCCTGGCTCTAGCAAGGATTTGGAGGGATAGTGTGACGCGCACTAATATGTGTTTACTTGGATGGGTTAAATGCAGAGATCTGCATTTCCAGATGATCAGTTTGTGTCTGACTCACATGCTCTCAAGATAAAACATCGGCCTATCACTATTATCTGTGTGTGTTTTAACATCTGACTTGTCCCCAGTGGTGTAAAGTAACTAATTACAAATACTCAAATTACAGTATTTGAGTAGTTTTTCTCAGGAATTGTAATTTACTTTTGAAAACATGTACTTTTACTTTCCCTGGAGTACATTTTCAGTGCTGTATCTGTACTTTTATTTCAATACTTTTCTTCAACCTGCAGACACTACTTTATTTTTTTTCTTGTCTATCACTCCTGTGATTTCTGTCCAATCAAAGGTAAATTGCATCATAATGAACAACATCAACACATGGGTGCTTTTTAATTGCAGCAAACTGTTTGGAAGCATTGTCCAAGCAATGTCCAAGAATATGCTAAAAATCTTTACACACATTGACCCAGAGACTGTTTAGATGCATGTCACTGATGAGAAGATGACTGATGTTTGCTGTATGATGACCGAAATGGTCTTAAACACCCAGCAGACACAAGACGTCAACATGACGTCAGATTGACGTTACATCCCAACGTCATGGGGACGTTGCATTTTGTTTGGAAATGAAATTCGGGTTGACGTCAGAACTCAACGTCAGACCAATGTCAGTGTCCTAAAACCTACCAAATATTAACATATAATGATGTCACAGCTTGACATTATGTGGCTGTTACCCCAATGACATCTATTAGAAGTTGAATTTTGGTTGCTATACCTGATGAATAAATGTCTGACTTTAATATGACATTAGTTTAAGAAGTTGGCTTGGCGTTGGATTTTAGTCACTTTCTAACAACCTAAAATCAACCAAATATCATTGTCATTGGACGTCATTTTTAGACATCAAAATAACATTGTCCTGAGACCTGGCTAGACATTGAATTTTGGTCACCTGACATCACAACCTAAATCTAACCTGATATTATCGTCTTATGATGTTGTGTGCCTGCTGGGCAATAACTTAATGCACTACAGAATGTTATGTTTACACACACATGCAGAAATTACATGTAAATGTATTAGCATTTAACAGCGAAATACTCACTCCTCATTACCCTTGAGTACTTTTGAAAGGTCTACTTTTTACTCATACTTTGAGTAATATTTACAACAGATACTTTTACTCTACTTCCACTACATTTTTAGGAAAGTAATGATACTTTTACTTAAGAATGATTTTCAGTATTCCTTTAACCACTGCTTGTCTTTTTATTTCCTCTGAGTATTAAACATTTATTTTAAATGTCTTTCTTTTTACTGTCTTTTTGCACACAGCCTTGGTTAAAAGCTGTGGGAGTGGAGCAAGGATTATTAAGTGTAGTATATATAGCATATACTGTACTATATGACTTTTCAACCACCATCTAAAAATAAGTTAATATACTTTTAAAATTTAACAATTTAATATGTATTGTTAATCAATATTTAATATATTTTATATTTCAATATTCTGTATGCAGTATGAAGAGGTTATTTGCTATGTCTGCAATTTTTTTTTTCATTAAAGTATAATGAACGTACAACAGTCAAAATTATGCCTAAACAGCAATTTGTTTGTTAGTAAACATTATTTTCCCCACTCATGCCTAAATGATGTCAATACAAAGAAAGCTAATCAATAAAAATTTTAGAATAAAATTGATTAATTATTCGAACAAAATAAAATCAGGTGCTTGTATTAACAAAAAAAAAAAAACAGTAAAAATCTAGACTTGATGTCAACTTTAAAAGGTTAAGGAGGCTATAATCCTAGATAAAGGACATGCAAAAATTTACACCAAGGCTTTAACCGCCCAGAGGACTTTTATATCACAGGCCTTTTTACAAGTGCTGGATAAATAGAGCTGCGCATCATGTGCTGTCTTTGCCTCTAGTCAGGGTGGCAATAACCAAGAGTGACTGCAAAGTGTGCTTATGAAAAAGAACTGATGCCACAAATCAGTGATTACAATAAGATAAACAAAATAGTTTATGGGATTCTTCTAAAGAATGCTATTGCAGACATACTTGGTTTACCTTCTGTTTTTGGATTGCCTCTTCAAATGCAAAGAACCAGCAATTCATCAAAACAAAAACAGCTACTAACTTAAAAAAAAAAAAATAACCAGCTGTTTATAAAAAGACAGACAAACAGCATTTGAAAGCCATTGTGCTCTGAAAAAGAAGATCAACTGGGCCACTGAGCAGTGTGGGATTACAATGAAAACTTCCTGGATAAGCTGTGTCTTGCATTTCAAGTCAAACTGAATGAAGCGCCATTGGCAAGATGCTGCTCAATCCAGGCCTATGGGCTGCCACACATTTAAAAGAAGCTGTTCCATATCAAGCAGAGGGGACATCCGCTTCTCTTGTGCCTTTCTTTCTTAACTTCCGCCCACCCCTTTTTCCATTTATGCTTTTGCTGCCATGCAACTTTTCCAGCCTGTGGCTACATACTAACCCTCACACATTTCCAGCCTTGGAAGTTTTGAGCAATCTAAAGGGGATTGTTATGCCATTCTACTGTCTGTCATTGCCCAGTTGAATCCAAGTTCAAATTCCAACACAGCATTTTCATAATGCTGGCAGATTGCTAGAATTTTACATCTTTCTCATGAAGAAAAAAACAAATAAACAAACAAACATGTTTTACGGTTTGATCCCAACAAATCCCCTACTCTGAGACATAAAAAACCTGATAGATACACATACTGTCCCAAATTTTAATGCCTACAAAAAAGTCTCTTGAAGCAAGGTCTGAGGCTCAACAGAAAAGTGGTTATTTTTAATTGTCCAAGCAAAAATGAACAGTTTTGCCATTTCTGGTGTTGTAATGTATGTTAACAAACTCCTCCTGGAGATTTAATCATAGCAATGCCATATTTGGTCACTGTAATCTAAAGGGGTCTGCAATGTTAATTTGAAAAGGTCTAGAGTTTTATTCTTTCTTGAGTGTGTTTCTGGTGGCCTGAAAAAATTGAATGTTTCACCAAGAAACAGAAAGTCATTATAACTGCAATACTCAATCTGCCTCAAAAATAAGTGTCCAGACTTGAAAAAAATCTACTTGCCAATATTCAACTATGATCATAGCACCACTGGCTGTCAACAGGAAATGTCATGTTTTACATTGTATCAAAACTCTTACATATTTATTTAGATGAACACCAGGTTTGGTCAGCAGCTTACAGCTTTAATCAATAAATAAGTTACAAGTTTACAGAAATACGTCCTTGCAATTTTCATCATGTATGCATGTTTTATATGAAATGTGAAGCCACCATCAGAATGGTATGTTAATAGAAACATCTAATCTCCCATTCCCTTTAAGAGTTAGTTGTGTCACGTCAAAGAGCATTTGTTATTAACATGGCGCACTTTGTATATGGAAAAACGTTCGAGGTTACTAAAGTAACCCTTCGTTCCCCGAGGAGGGGAACGGAAGCACTATAAGTGGATTTGATTGTTAAAATCCACGTATGGGGAGGTTCGGTTCAGAAGCTACTCGTCTGAAAGAGTATTGAACGGGCCAATTAAGAATGAATTGGCAGCGCAAGCCTGCGCAGGTGAGCGACATAAGCAATCAACTGAGTATATAAGCTCACCTGGCGCCAGCAGACGCTATCCTTTTTAAGCTGAAGAGACTTTTAACAGCTAAGGGACAGTCATTATGGCGACGGAGTATAGTGCTTCCGTTCCCCTCCTCGGGGAACGAAGGGTTACTTTAGTAACCTCGAACGTTCCCCTTCGGGGGGAACTTCAGCACTATAAGTGGATTTGATTGTTAAAATCCACGTATGGGAGCCCATTGAAAGCGCCATAATGACTGCACCTTACCAACACCCACCATGAGAGAGCGGTCAGGCAAGCGTGACGCACCCAGATCACGAGAGGCGTGGTCCTCCAACGTGCCCATGGCCCTAACTTATCCTACTTCAAAAGAAGTTTTACAGAATAGGTATCTTTTTTGGGAGTCGCTAGCGTCTAGATAATTCTAGGAATACACGACAGTACGTTGGGAAGCGTGCCATCCCAGTAGGGAGGACGCTGCGGAGACCATCCGCACCCAATAGGGGGAAACAAATGGAATTACATATGGACTAACCCTGAAAAGGGGGAGTGCGCATAAGAAGGTGGTTAGCAGATAGGGAAAGCACGGGTCCGCCCAGGGGGGGAACTTAACCGTGGCGGAAAAGCATATGGGGATCACCAGCGTGGATCGGCCATAGCAGGCACCTATACCCAAAACGCGGGCTGACCAGCGGGCAGACCTACTACGTAATAGGCCAGCAAGTGACTCCTCCGCTGAGTCAGTGCTGGGGGCCTCGGAGGAATCTGCAGGGCTCATCGAATGGGGAACTTTACTGACAGACAGGAGGGTGCACATCTCTCCTTGTTAGGGAAAAAAAGGCACCGCAAGCGTGTACAAAACCTACCGAGTTGTTTCCTCAATCACCAAAAGTACCTAACACCCTTGAGGAAACCGGCTCCACTCGCAGATTATAAAATCTTGCAAATGTGTTGGGTGTCGCCCAGCCCGCAGCTTTACAAATGTCTGTTAAAGAAGCGCCACGCGCACACGCCCAAGAGGATGCAACGCTCCGAGTGGAGTGCGCATGCACTCCTGGAGGGCGCGGCTGGCCTCTGCTCAAATAAGCACATGAATGGCCTCCACAATCCAGTGGGATAAACGTAGTTTAGACACGGCACTTCCCTGCTGCCGTCCGCCATAACAGACAAAGAGCTGCTCAGAAGATCTAAAGTTCTGAGTACGGTCCACATAAATGCGCAGAGCGCGAACTGGACAAGTAAGGACAGGGCTGGGTCTGCCTCCTCCGGGGGCAGCGCTTGCAGGGTTACTACCTGATCTCTAAAAGGAGTGGTAGGAACTTTGGGCACATAACCCGGGCGGGGTCTCAGAATAACGTGAGAAAATCCCGGCCCGAACTCCAGGCACGAGTCACTGACCGAAAATGCCTCCAGGTCCCCGACCCTCTTAATGGAGGCCAACGCGACCAGCAGAGCTGTCTTCAGGGACAGAAATCTTAAAGATACTGTATCGAGTGGCTCGAAGGGATCAAATCGCAGGCTCGTGAGAACGAGGGCGAGATCCCAAGAGGGCGTGAGAGGGGGGCGAGTTGGATTAATTCGCCTAGCGCCTCTGAGGAACCGGATGATGAGGTTATGCTTTCCCACGGTGCCGCCAGCCACCGCGTCATGGTGAGCGGAGATGGCAGCAACGTAAACCTTGAGAGTTGAGGGCGACAGCCTGCTGTCCAGCTTCTCTAAGGAAAGAGAGCACAACACTGATCTGGCAAGATCGGGGGTCTTCTCTGCGAGAGACACACCACTCAGTGAATAGACTCCACTTCAGGGCGTAGGCGCGCCTCGTGGAGGGGGCTCTAGCCTGAGTGATGGTATCAACCACCGCGGGCGGCAGGTTACCTAAGTCTTCCTCGCGTCTATGGACCACACGTGGAGGCTCCAGAGATCGGGACGAGGGTGCCAGATGGTGCCTTGTCCCTGAGAAAGTAGGTCCTCTCTCAAAGGGATCTGCCAAGGGAGGGCCGTCGCGAGGAGGGAGAGCTCTGATATCCAGGTTCGGTTGGGCCAGAGGGGCGCAACTAGCAAAACCTGCTCCTCGTCCTCCCTGACCTTGCACATTAACTGCGCGATCAGGCTCACTGGGGGAAACGCATACTTGCGTACGCCCCGAGGCCAGCTGTGGGCCAGTGCATCCGTGCCGAGAGAGCCCTCGGTCAGGGAATAAAACAACTGGCAATGAGCGTTCTCGGGGGAAGCAAACAGATCGATCTGGGCCTCCCCGAATCGCGCCCATATCAGCTGGACAGACTCGGGGTGGAGTCTCCATTCTCCAGAGTGAATCTGCTGCCGTGAGAGCACATCGGCTGCACGGTTGAGCATACCTGGGATGTGAATGGCGCGCAGCGACTTCAGCCGCGGGTGACTCCAAAGGAGCAGACGGCGGGCGAGCTGAGACATGCGGCGAGAGTGCATACCCCCCATGCGGTTGATATACGCCGCCGCCGTACTGTCCGTCCTGACCAGCACGTGTTGCTGCCCCAGCGCCGGAGAAAAACGGCGGAGAGCAAGGAACACTGCCAACAGCTCTAGGCGATTGATGTGCCAATGCAGCTGGGCACCTACCCACAGGCCCGCAGCTGCATGCCCGCAACACACGGCTCCCCAGCCTGTGCTGGAAGCATCTGTCGATTAACAACATGACTGGACGCCTGTCCCAGAGGCACACCGGCCTGCAGGAACGAGGGGTTGTACGGGCTGTAAAACCCGCTCTCCATCTCAGCTGGAGGTACCGGCTCGATTGCACCCTTCGCCAGGAGGGCAGCAATCTCCTCTCGCAAGACAGGGGTGGACAGGGGATTGACCCTGGTGAAATACACGCCCTTAAACCTGGGAGGCCGTTTGGAGAACTGAAGTTCGTAGCCGAGTCTGATCGTGCGTATGAGCCACCGCGAGGGGCTGGCCCGCGCTAACCAGGCAGGCAGAGCCCTCGCTAATGACGTCATCGCAGCAATCGTTGACGTACCCGCGGAGGGGCAGCGAGGAGCGGGTGTGCTGATCCGGGGAGCGCGAGGGTCCCACAGAAGAGCTGGAGGAGAGCGTTTCGCTCTGGCTCCGCACCCTGACTCCTGAGAGGGGGCTTGGGGGCTGGGAGAAGGGAGACCGTCCCCCCAGCGCCCGAGAGCCGATGGCGGAGCATGCAAGCCCTGCGAGCTGAGAGGCAGGGCGTCCCAGACTGGCGGGGCTTGAGCTGTCACATCCGGGGAAGGGAGAAAATGCTCTTTGATCGAAACTTTGGTGGCACTGAAAAGTACCGTTGGATTTTGGGCCCCGCCCTCCAGCGGGGAAAGAGCAAGTCTCCTCTTCTCCGGATGGCCTGTCTCAGGGACGCTTCGCGGTCCGTTTACCGGACTTAGCGGCGCCCTGGGCAGGAGGGGCTACCGGCTTTCGGCGTGCTCGACGCGCTCGCTTCGCCGGAGGCGGAGGCGGGGGCATCGGCCGTTGGTGGGCGCCCTCGGCGAGGAACAGCGGAGGTGGATGGCTCGGCCGGGGATGGAGCGGGCTTACGGCCCCGCCGATAGATGACAGCGAGGAACAGCGGAGGTGGATGGCTCGGCCGGGGATGGAGCGGGCTTACGGCCCCGCCGATAGATGGCTTTTGCCCATCGCATCCGACTGTCTCAGGGACGCTTCGCGGTCCGTTTACCGGACTTAGCGGCGCCCTGGGCAGGAGGGGCTACCGGCTTTCGGCGTGCTCGACGCGCTCGCTTCGCCGGAGGCGGAGGCGGGGGCATCGGCCGTTGGTGGGCGCCCTCGGCGAGGAACAGCGGAGGTGGATGGCTCGGCCGGGGATGGAGCGGGCTTACGGCCCCGCCGATAGATGACTTTGCCCATCGCATCCGACTGCTCGCTCATCGCCTTGAACTCCTGGGTGAATTCACCGACAGTGTCGCCGTACAGGCCAGCCTGGGATATGGGCGCGTCAAGAAAGCGAACTTTGTCGACATCGCGCATATCTGCCAGGTTTAGCCAGAGGTGGCGTTCCTGGACCACAAGTGTGGACATCGTCCTCCCCAGTGCGCAGATGGCGGACTTAGTGGTCCGGAGAGCATAGTCGGTCGCCGTACGCAGCTCGTGTAACAAGCCTGGGTTAGACCCACCCTCATGCAGCTCAGCCAGCGCCTGCGCTTGGTAGCGCTGGTAGGTGGCCATCGCATGCAAGGCGGAAGCTGCCTGGCCCACAGCCTTGTAAGCTCTAGCTCCGAGGGAGGCAGAAAACTTACAGACTTTGGACGGGAGACGGGGCGGACCACGCAAAGCGGGGGCGCCACGCGGACAAAGATCGACCGCAATGGCGCGCTCCATCTGCGGGATCGCCTCATACCCCCTGGCAGCTCCACCATCCAGGGTGGTGAGGGCGGAGGCGGACGCAGCGCGGGCAGAGAAAGGTGCCCTCCAGGACTGCGTGAGCCTACTGTGCACTTCCGGGAAGAAGGGGACGAGAGGCTTCGAAGGCTTCGCCTTCTGATCCTCTACGTAACACCCATCTAGTCAGTCCGGCCGCGGGGCTGGGGGATAAACCATCTCCAACCCAACGGCCGAAGCAGCCCGAGAAAGCACGGCCAACATGTCCGCTTCAGGATCCGTTTTGACGGCGCTCGCTTGCCCAGAGGGGGCGAGCGGGTCCGGATCATCGTCGGACAATGAAAGCCCGCCCACCGATGCCGCGGAGGACATCTGATCTCCGGTGTCAGCGAGCGTGAGAGCTACCATCTGATTAGACGGATCACTCTCAGTACCCGAAGCTTGGATGGAGCGCTTGGAGGAGCGAGAGGTCCGCGAGCCCGTGGGCGGCGGATTGTCTCTCGCTGAAGCCCTCAGATCTGCCCGAGCGCCCACTGCAGAGCAGGAGGCAACTGGGGTGGCTCGCTCTCTTACGAAAGCTAACCGCGATCTCAACTGCGCAACGGTCATGGCATCGCAGTGACGACATGAACCGCCCCCGAGCACCACATTAACATGCTGGACCCCCAAACATGTAATGCAGTGATCGTGTCCATCATGCGGAGCCAGGAAACCCCCGCAACCAGAAACGCACAGTCGGAGCGCCATCCTGAAAAGGACGTGCTGCACGACTGTGTTGCTCTTTTAAGCAGGTCGCACACCAGAAGCGCCGCTCGGCGCCGCGACACGGCGCGTACATGACAGATTAAAGTATCGCACACCAGACGCGCACATTCGAATGATATTTAACATGAAACTAATCAGATGGCGCTCTGTGGCGCGGCTGAAAAATGAACTGCGTCCTGAGCCGTCGCCGGGCGCCGCCGACTTGCGGCGCCGGTGTGTGTATCCTGATAGAAACCTATAATTAGAATTCTAAAATACGTGGCGCTGCGCGGTGCGCCGCCGAGCGTCGCTTCTGGTGTGCGACCTGCTTTAGGATTCGCAACAATACGCACCGCTCTTGGAGGACCGGACCCAAAGGGACGCCAGGCAAGGGAGATACCCAGCTCGACCGTCTGCCGCTGCGTGGACTCGCTCTGGACCGGGATGAAATCGTTCTCTCGAAATGGCTGTAGATCAGCAGGAGGAACCCTCATAAGCTCGATCAGAAAAGGCTCTGAAGCGAAAAGGATAGCGTCTGCTGGCGCCAGGTGAACTTATATACTCAGTTGATTGCTTATGTCGCTCACCTGCGCAGGCTTGCGCTGCCAATTCATTCTTAATTGGCCCGTTCAATACTCTTTCAGACGAGTAGCTTCTGAACCGAACCTCCCCATACGTGGATTTTAACAATCAAATCCACTTATAGTGCTGAAGTTCCCCCCGAAGGGGAACTGAATACGTCACTAGAGAAAAAAACAGTTATACAGACCATTTGTATCGCAAGAATGAGAGAATGAGCCTCCTCATTCTTTACTTTCACTTTCACTCTCGTGGATAAGGAAACGCATTGTACCACAGACATCCATTAGCTTATACAAAATTTACTTCGTTTGTTAAGCGTAAAGATTTGTTTCAAAACTATGTCTAAATTCAGTTCTAATTTCCAGCAAATGAATAAATGAATAACAGTAATTAAGTGGGGTCAATATTTCCAAATACACATGCTATGCCCCATATGGTCTAAAACCTTACAGGTGGGCAAATCTAAGCTTGTTTTTAATAAAACAAATATAAATATGCATATATTAAATATTACTACTACTAATAATAACATTATACAAAACCAAACTGTCATGAATAAACTGAAAAAGATCCCGAGATGAAGAATGCTTGAACGTTTTTTTTTTTATATTTATGTAGTCTAGAAAAAAAAAATCTTATTATTCCTTTATTTCTTCTTCTTTTGTAAAGATATTTGCGTATTGCTGTACATCCTGTTTGTTTTATGCAATGTTTAAGTGAGGCGCACAACTAATGCACTTTGTGCAGGACAAACAACAATTGCGCCACGCCTTGCACCGCATTACGCCAGATGTTTGATAGGGCCCATTGTTATTTTGTGTTTGCCTTTTAAAAACCACCAAACTAATTTAAATAAGGCAAGATTTATTTTAAAGATTTTTGTACTGACAATTATTAAACAGAGTCTCAGGGCTCTATTTTGACGGTGCGTGCGCAAAACGCAAAGCGCAGGTCGCAAACGCTTTCAGGGCATGTCAGAATCCATATTTGCTAATTGAAGGATGGGAAAATCTGCTTTGTGCCGTGGCGCATGGTCTAAAAGGGTTGAGTTTATTTTCTTAATGAGTTATAGGTGTGTTTTGAGAATAAACTAATCAGAGTCTCATCTTTCATTCCCTTTAAGAGCCGCAGCTGTGTCGCGCCATAAGCATTTGCTATTTACATAACGTAAAGTAAGTGTAGGTGGAAAAACTGAGCATTTCACAAGCAAACAGTTAACAGTTAACAGCTTTTTTTAACAGAAAACAGTTAAACAGAGCATATATCGCTCAAGAATGAGAGATAAAAAATTTACTTTCACTTTCGCTCTCGAGGATAGGGAAGTCTTTACGCGCAGACATCAATTAGCCTATAAATAACTAATTTCGTTTGTTAAGCGCAAATATTTGTTTCAAAAATATTTCTAAATTCAGTTCTAATTTCCAGCAAACGAATAAATGAACAATAATTACGAAGTGTGCTCAAAAACCTGAGTTATATCCTAAAACCCCTGCTGTGCCCCATATGGTCTAAAACCTGCAGGTGGGCAAATCTAAGCTTATTTTTAATAAAACAAATATAAATATGGATATAATAAATAATACTGCTAATAATAATAACATTATACAAAAGCAAATTGTTATGAATGAACTGAAAAAGCCTCCTGAGATAAAGAGGGCATAAAAGCAGTGTTTTTTCATATTTATGTATAGGCTAGAAAATAATATATTTTGTAATATTTTAATTGTTTATATTTCTATCCTATATATATGTAGTTGATTTACTAGTGCTAGCATATCTGAAGGACATCACTGGACCCCTGCTGGACCCCCTGCAGTTTGCCTATAGAGCAAACCGGTCTGTGGATGATGCAGTCATCATGGGACTGCATTTTACCCTACATCATCTGGACACACCAAGAAACTAAGCAACGATTCTATTTGTGGACTTCAGTTCTGCCTTTAACACCATCAGCCCATCACTGATCGAGTAGAAACTGACCCAGCTCTCTGTTCCTAGCTCTGTCTGTCAATGGATCACTAGCCTTCTGACAGATAGACAACAGCTAGTCAGAATGGGCAAAATCACATCCGACAGCCGCACCATTAGCACTGGTGCCCCCCAGGGATGTGTTCTCTCCCCACTGCTCTTTTCCCTGTACACCAATGATTGCACTGCAAAAGACCCCTCCACCAATCTCCTGAAGTTTGCAGATGACACTACTGTTATCGCCTCATCCAAACGGTGATGAGTCTGCATACAGACAGGAGGTGGAGCAGCTGGCGTTATGGTGCAGATACAACAATCTGGAGCTGAACACGCTCAAAACAGTTGAGATGATAGTGAACTTAAGGAGAAACCCCCCTGCACTCCCCCCATTCACCTTCATGAACAGCACTGTGGCTGCAGTAGAGTCATTCAGGTTCCTGGGCACCACCAGCTCTCAGGGTCTGAAGTGGGACATTCATATAGACTCTGGGCCTATCATACACCTGGCGCAATGTGGCGCAATGTGGCACAAAGCGCGACACAATAGTTATTTGCTAGTTTCAGCTTGGCGCAAGAGTCATTTTAAGGTGTTGCGCCATGCTGTTTAAATAGCAAATGCATTTGCGCTCATATGTGCACCCATAGGCATTCTGGTCTAAAAAGGAAGGTGTTCTGAGGCGCATTACTGGCGCTTTGCTATTTTGAGAAACTATAATAGATTTTTTAATAGACCAGAACAAACCCGGTCTAAAGTCCAGTGCAGAGTTGCGCCTCGCTTACACACTGCTTAATACACACAAGATGAAGAGCAATATGCAAATATCTTTACATATGAAAAAAAAAATTAAATATTAGGGAAATATAGGATATAATAAGGATATATATATAGGATATAAATATAAAGGATTAAAACATTACAAAACATTTTGTAGCCTACATAAATATGAAAAACCACTGCTTTTATGTCTTCTTCATCTTAGGAGGCTTTTTCATTTCTTTCAATTTGCTTTTGTATAATGTTATCATTCAATTCAATTCAATTCAGCTTTATTTGTATAGCGCTTTTACAATGTAGATTGTGTCAAAGCAGCTTTACATAAATGGTCATTATTAGCAGTATTATTTATTATATTTATATTTATATTTGTTTTATTAAAAACAAGCTTAGATTTGCCCACCAGCAGGTTTTAGACCATATGGGGCACAGCTTGTGTATTAGGATATAACTCAGTAGTTTGAACACACTTCGTTATTATTGTTGATTTATTCGTTTGCTGGACATTAGAACTGAAATTAGAAATAGTCATGAAACCAATCTTTGCGCTTAACAAACAAAATTAATTATTTATAGGCTAATTGATGTCTATGCGCACAAGGTTTCTCTATCCACGAGAGTGAAAGTGAAAGTTATTAATTTATCTCTCATGTGGCATAGCGCAATGCAACTGGCTCTTAAAGGAAATGGGAGATTAGATTCTGATTGGTTTATTTTCAAAACACACCTATAACTCATTAAGAAAATAAACTCAACCCTTTTAGACCATGCACCACCGCGCAAAGCGGATTTGACTAACTGCATCTCCTTTTAATGTTTATTGCATTTTTTTCATATTTATTTTGTGTTGTCACTTTATTTACACAGGAAGCTTCTGTAGCCAAAACAAATTCCTTGTGTGTATGAAGCACACTTGGCATTATTCAATAGGAAATTCATTTGTTGGGTGCGTGCCAGTGAGAAACATGGCACAATCTCTAATCAATAATAAAGAATTATATATATATATATATATATATATATATATATATATATATATATATATATATATATATATATATATATACACACCATTAAATATATTTTAAACAAAATTTATGGATGCAAAGTCAACTCCTGATGCAACATATGCAAATTCTTTGTTTTCTTCAAGCAGTTAACAAAACCAGCAGTATTTTCTCTTAATTTTTTAAAAGCATGTATAACACCATTTTGTGTAGACAAATGTGACTGGAATGCACATGACATCAATCATTGCATTTGCTCCCTATTTAATATCATACCAAAAAAAAAAAAAAAAAAAAATATATATATATATATATATATATATATATATATATATATATATATATATATATATATATATATATATATATATATATTCACTTTCTACCTACAATGCCTTGAACAGCTTAGCTCCTAAGTATTTGATGAAGTTCCCGATGTATTATAGCCCATGCTCAATTAATTCTGGACAATTGATTATTCCTAGAATATATATATTCTAAACTCTGGAATAGCCTTCCTAGCACAGTTCGGGAAGCAGACACACTCTGTCAGTTTAAAACAAATGCTTTTAAAATCCAAATCCTCTAAAGGATTGATAGTTAGCATAGCTCCTCTACGATGCACATCCAGTATTCTCCAGACTGCAACTCTTCGCCAATTGGTGAAGCTTGTTCCTCCCTGCTGTCGCCACTGGCTTGCATGGTTTGGGAGTTGCACATCAATGGATTTGCTCTTCAGTGTTTGGACTTTTATGTGTGAAAATTAACCCACACTGAACTGAACTAAACTGAACTCAGAGTTTAAACTAAACTCTGAAAACTGGACGGACACTGTTTCAATTTACTATAATCTTCTATGTAAAGCTGCTTTGACACAATCTACATTGTAAAAGCACTATAGAAATAACGATGATAATGACATCAATATTACAGGCTGCCAACTCATAAGAAGCAACATTTATTTTTGAGCTTTATCCCTGTAGTTATGGTGCCTTGCCTTGTTTGGTCCTCGAACATTTTTTTAGCATAGATTGTTTGTTGTTTGCCTTGCCTTTGAACTGTATTTTGATGTCAGACTGTTTGCTGACCTGACAATTGCCTGCCCACATTTTGCTTTTGGAATGGCCTTATTACCAGATGCCATTCTGTTTACCTGTCTTTTACTCTTCAGTTCAATAAAAGATGCAAATGGATCCAAATATCTGTCTCTTCACAATAAAGACTTTGCCACACAGTGCAGCTCTCATGCAGATCTATCCTGAACACATCACACAGGCATCGCAACTGGCTGTGCATCAACAGCAGCTAGCACGAGAAGCTCGTCAAAGCCAGGTAACAGATCTATGTGACACCTCCAGCAGCTAGTCCTTTATTATCTTCTGCACCCCAAAGATCACAACCGAGCGCAAAAGCTTCCCTGTAAAAAATAATACTGTTTAAAACCTTGTGGAAACTGACAAAATGTTGATATACTGATAAATATTAAATATTTTCTCAACATATTACCTCCCAATTATTAGTATATTTAGCTTGTACTTCTTCAATTACTTTACTTGGCTTGTACAAGTTTAAAACAAGTTGACTTGTTTTTTATCTTTGGATTGAGTGGCCTAAGATTATCAGCCAGAGTTGCCAGATGCCTTGACACTGCCAGAACCACCAAACCCATTTCCTGAATCCCCTGAATCTTGGGTACCAGATCCCCCTGAATCCCCTGAACTGCAGGCGCCAGATCCTCTAAAATCCCCTGAACGGCGGGCACCAGATCGTCCCGAATCCCAGGCATGACAGGCACAAGATCCTCTTGAATTCCTTGAATGGCAGACGTCAGATCCTTTTGAATCTCCTGAGTGGGGGGTGCCAGATCCTCTTTAAGTCACAAAATGCTGGGCAACAGATCGCACTGAATTCCCTGACTTGCCATATCCTTCTAAATTCCCTGAAGGGCAGGTGCCAGGTCTTCAACCTGAGTACCACAAATGGCCGACAGAGTCATGTGACTTCTCAGTGCTGTCTGAGCTGCAGGAATGGCCCATGTTTCCTGGTCTAAAGTCTCCTGACCAATTGGCGTTGTCTGATCCCAAGTGCCTCCTGACCAAGAGCTTTCTGACCCACAGGGATTGTCTAATCCACCGGAATCTGTTAAACCAAAGCCCCCAGATTCCCTGCATCTCCATGTCCAGTTCCGCTGCACGCTCCTGGCCCTCAATCTCTCCCCCTGTTCTGCCTCTGCTCCATTTCCTTACTCGACTGTTCAGGGAGATTCTGTATTTTTCAAAAAAAAGTGTTTGGGCTGCTATGATCACCAGTGATCTAGCTTTTCAGGACCAATTATATGTACAATATACAAACCTCACACACATCTTGGCTGAGTCTGGTTTCTCTATACACTGTAAAATCAAATTAGTAAACCTACTTAAAAAGAATGCAAACGGATTGCCTCAAAAAAAAAAAAAAGTAAAACAGGTTGTATTATGTATACGTGCCTGTCTATTATTGTACACTAACTAGAGAGTTCTAGTAATTAAAATCAAATTTGTATAGAATACTTGATCATTTACTTAGGATGTATTTGTCTTAGTTTAAGTTACTCTACATGACTTAATTATTTTAAGTTAAATACACTTTGGAAGTATTCCTAACTACATTGTAAAAATGCTAAGTAAATTAACATTAAAACATATTTTCTTTCCCACTCATTTCATTCAAAGAGAATCATATATATATATATATATATATATATATATATATATATATATATATATATATACTACCCAAAAAGCACTGTTTTTAACAGAATATTACTGTTTTAGTGAAAAAAGATTACTGTACAATCTGAACCTTTTTAACAGCAGTTTTTACAGTACTAGGGCTAATCTGGTTCTTCAAAAAAGCTTTTTAATCAGATTAAAAAATCTCGATGAACTGATCTGAGATTGATGCGTGCGCTGTGAAGGACTGATCTATCGATCCTGTAAAACACTGTAAAATTGATTAGTAAACCTTACTTAAAACAAGAATGCAAACTGATTGCCTGAAAAAAAAAAAAACAAGTAAGGTAAATAAGGTTCCCCTTCGGATGGGGAACTTCAATGCTATCAGTGGATTTATTTATTAATCCACGAATGGGGATTTCGTTTCAGAAAGCCAATTGTCCGAAAGAGTATATAACGGGCTAATGAAATGCCAAATGAATTGGCAGCATAAGCTTGCGCACCTGGAACTTATTGCCTATTAGCTCCGCATATAAGCACAAGGAAACGCCACCCTTTTCGCTTCAGAGACTATTACAGCCTTCTGAGAGAGTTGGTGAGGGTTCCTCCTGCTGTGATCCAGCGATTTCGAGCAAACGAGAGCATTCTCCCGTACACGCAGCGGCAGACGGTCGAGCTTTCTCCCTTGCCTGGTGTTCTTTGGGTCCGGTCCTCCAGAGCGGTGTGTATAAAGTTGCAACTTCACAAAAAGAGCAACACAGTCGTGCAGCACGTCCTTTTCAGGATGGCGCTCCGACCTTGGTTTTCTGGATGCGGTGGTTTTCTGTCCCCGGATGATGGGCACGGGCACTGCGTTGCATGTCTGGGGGTCCAGCATGTTAATACGCTGCTCGCGGGCAGTTCATGTTGTCATTGCGATGCCATGACTGTTGTGCAGTTAAGATCGCAGCTAGCCTTTGCAAAAGAGCGAACCACCCCAGCTATCCCCTGCACTGAAGCGGGCACTCGGGCAGATCTGAGGGTTCCAGTGGGAGATAATCTGTCGCCTCCGGGCCCGCGGACCTCCCGCTCCTCCAAGCGCTTCATCCAAGCTTTGAGCGGAGGAAGCGATCCATCTAAACAGTTGGTAGCCCTTACGTTCGATGACACCGGGAACCAGACGTCCACTGTTGCATCGGAGGCTGGGCTTTCATTGTCCTACAGGAATCCAGGCCCGCTCGCCCCCTCGGGCAGGTGAGCGCTGTCAAAATGGATCCTGAAACGGACATGTTAGCCGTGCTTTCCCGGGCTGCTTCCGTGCTTGCCGTGGGTTGGAGATGGTTTATCCCCCAGCTCTGCGGCAGGACCGACTAGATGGGTGCTATGTAGAGGACCAGAGGGCTAAGCCTTCAAAGCCTGTCGTCCCCTTCTTCCCAGAGGTGCACAGTAGGCTCACACAGTCCTGGAGGGCACTTGGAGTGGCCAGGGGGTATGTGGCGATTCCTCAGGTCGAGCGCGCGATTGCGGTCAATCTTTGTCCGCGTGGCACCTCTTCTTGGCGGGGTCCGCCTCGTCTCCCGTCAAAGCCTGTAAGTTATCTGCCTTCCTCGGAGCTAAAGCTTACAAGTCTGCGGGCCAGGCTGCTTCCGCCTTGCAGGCGATGGCCACCTACCAGCGCTACCAAGCGCAAGCGCTGGCCGAGCTGCACGAGGGTGGGTCCAACCCAGGATTGTGAGCTTCGCATCGCATCCGACTATGCTCGTCGGACCACTAAGTCCGCTGCGTGAGCGTTGGAGAGGACGATGTCCACATTAGTGGTCCAGGAGCAACACCTCTGGCTGAACTAGACTGATATGCGTGAAGTCGACAAAGTCCGCTTTCTTGACTCCCCCATATCCCAAGCTGTCCTGTTCGGTGACACCGTCTGGGAATTTACCCAGGAATTGAAGGCGGTGAGAGAGCAGTCTGATGCGATGGGTAATGTCATATATCGGCGGGACTGTAAACCTGCTCCACCCACCAAACCATCCATATCTGCTGCTCCTCGCTGAAGGCACCCGCCTACGAGAGCTGCCCCGCACACGCCCCCGGCAAAGCGAGTGCATAGAGCACCTTGAAAGCAGGCAGCTCCCCCTGCCCAGAGCTAAGTCCAGTAAACGGATCGCGAAGCATCCCTGGGACAGGTCATTTGGAGAAGAGGGAACTTGCTCTTTCCCCGCTAGAGGACGGGGCCCCATTTCCAACGGCACTTTTTACTGCCATAAAAACATCAATGAAAGAACACTTTTCCACTTCCTCTGATGTGACAGCTCGAAATCTGCCAGTCTGGGACGCTATGCTTCTAGCTTGCAGGTCCAGTGCATTCCGCCAGTGGCTCACGAGCGCTGGGAGGACGGTCTCCTTTCTCCCACCCCTCGAGCCTCCCCTCTGTAGTTTGGGTGCGGATTGAGAGCAAATCTCTCGCCTACAGCTCTTCCGCAGGAACCTCGCGCTTCCCGGATCAGCACACCCACTCCACGCTGCCCCACTGCTGGTACGTCAGCGATTGTAGCGATGAGTTTATTAGCGAGATCTCTGCCTGCCTGGTTAGCGCAACCAGCCCTTCGCGGTGGCTCATACGCACAATCAGACTCGGCTATGCGATTCAGTTCACGAAACGGCCCCCCAAGTTCATGGGTGTGTCTTCACCAGGGTCAGCCCCCTGTCCGCCCCTGTCTTGTGAGAGGAGATTGCTGTCCTCCTGGCGAAGGATGCAATCAAGCCGGTACCTCCAGCTGAGATGGAGAGCGGGTTTTACAGCCCGCGCTTCATCGTGCCCAAATAGAGCGGTGGGTCACGGCCAATCCTAGATCTGCGCATTTTGAACCTCTGTCTGCACAAGCTGCCGTTCAGAATGCTCACGCAGAAGCGCATCCTCTGGTGCGTTCGTCCTCGGGATTGGTTTGCAGCAATAGATCTGAAGGACGCGTATTCCCATATGTCAATTCTGCCGTTTCTGTGGTTTGCGTTTGAAGGTCGAGCTTGGCAATACAAAGTCCTCCCCCTCGGGCTCCCTGTCTCCGCAAGTCCTCACCAAGCTCACGGAGGGTGCCTCAGGGCCCCTTCGGCTCGCGGACATCTGCATACTCAATTATCTTGATGATTGGCTGATTGTAGCCTCCTCTCGGGAGCAATTGATTATGCACAGAGAACAGGTGCTCCGGCACCTCCATCTATTGGGGTTTCAGGTCAACCAAGAGAAGAGATAACTCACCCCCGTGCAGAGGACCTCTTTTCTTAGGCTGGAGCTGGACTTGGTCACCATGACAGCGTGCCTTTCCGGAGAGCGCGCTCAGCTGATGCTGAACTGTCTGAGAGAGCTCGACAGCAAAATAGTGGTCCCACTGAAATTATTTCAGAGGCTCCTGGGGCATATGGCATCCACAGCCACAGACCACTCCAGCACTGGCTTCACGGTCGAGTCCCCAGACACGCATGGCATGCGCGCACACATCGAGTCATTGTTACTGCGCTGTGTCGCCGTGCCCTTAGCCCTTAGAACGACCGCTCATTCCTACAGGCCAGAGTGCCTCTAGGACAGGTGTCCAGTCATGTTGTTTTTTCAACAGATGCTTCCAGCACGGGCTGGGGGGCTGTGTGCTGCGGACATGCAGCTGCGGGCCTGTGGAAAGGAACCCAGTTGCATTGGCATATCAATCGCCTGGAGCTGTTGGCAGTGTTCCTCGCTCTCCACCGTTTTTTTTTCGGGGCTGGAGCAGCAGCACGTGCTGGTCAGGACAAACAGCACGGCGGCGGTGGCGTATATCAAACGCATGGGGGGTATTCGCTCTCACCGCATGTCTCAGATTGCCCACCGTCTGCTCCTCTGGAGTCATTCGTGGCTGAAATCGCTGCGCGCCATTCACATTTCAGGCAAGCTCAACCATGCAGCCTTTACGTCCTGGAGAATGGAGTCTCCACCCCGAGTCGGTTCAGCTGATATGGGTGCGATTCGGGGAAGCCCAGATTGATCTGTTGCTTCCCCCGAGAACGCTCATTGCCAGTTGTTCTTTTCCCTGACCGAGGGCTCTCTCGGCACAGATGCACTGGCTCACAGCTGGCCTGGGGGCATGCGCAAATAAGCATTTCCCCGAGTGAGCCTGCTGGCGACACCCAAAAAAATCCGTAAAGCTTCTTTGAAGTGGGATAAGTAAGGTCCAGGGATCACGTTGGAAGACCGCGCCTCTCTTTGATGCAGGAGCGCTCACGCTATGCCTGGCTATCCTCTCATCGGAGGCGAAGGTAAGGTGCAGTCATTATGGCGTTTTCCAGACATTTCCCCATTCATGTATTAATAAATAAATCCACTAAAAGCATTGAAGTTCCCCATCCGAAGGGCTGATCTGGTTACTAAAGTAACCGGAAATGCTATATAGCATCGCCATAATAATTGTTCCTTAGCTGTAAGTGTCAGTCTCTTCAGCTTAAAAGGATGGCGTTTCCTTGCTTTCCCTGTGCTTATATGCAGAGCTAATTGGCAATAAGTTCCAGGTGCACAAGCTTATGCTGCCAACTCATTTGGCATTTTTATTGGCCCGTTATATACTCTTCCAGACAATTGGCTTTCTGAAACAAAGTCCCCATTTGTGGATTAATAAATAAATCTACTGACAGCATTTCCGTTCCCCGAGGGTTATTTTAGTAACCATCTATTCTACCCCTTTATTTGAGTGCAGCTTTTTCGATTATACTGATTAGACTTGATTACGAAAAGTTTATATAAGGCCTTATGCAGTGTTTACACTAGATGCGGCATTTGCAAATAAATCACTAACATTTTGAGTTTACTTGCTTCATTCGCATATTAAATTCGCTTGATTTGTACAAATTTACTTTACAATATATGCAGATTTGTGTCAAGGGCAGGGCTCCTGTCTGCCCAGTGACTCTATCTTCCTTGCTAAATGGCTAACATGGATTAGCACTGAGACTTTTATTTTCCTAGGGGACACTAACAACAGGCACTACTTCAAAATAATGCCCTTTCAAAAGCAAGCTTCCGATTGGTTAACGCGGTTCACCAACTGGAGCGATTCATGTGAGTCACGCGTGAAGCACATCAAACATGCAAAACACTCAACTTGCACCACGTCATTGCGCTCCGGATGTTAATTCTATCCTTTTTGGTGCTATGTTAATATTTTACCTGAAACATTATCCATAGCAACATTATTGCTGTTTTTGTTATAATTTCATTTATTCTTTAAGTAGACAAATATCCTTTATGTCGTAAATGTGAATAAGAGTTTACGCAGGCTTATGAAAATTGTTATAAAGTGTGATTTGCTCCGTTATGTCATTTTAAATGCATATATTGTTTGCTATGACAACTTGATATTACTAAAACAACAATGCATGTCCAAAATCTGTCATAAATATGATTGTCATAAAGCCATTATCAATGTCATGAATTTTATAACAGCATAATCAATGTATTTAGCACTTTACTTGAAGGGCTGTTAATAAGACCTTTCATGAAATCTTTATAATCATGACGACACGTCATAAATGTGAATGAATAAGCCAAAAGGAAAATGAATGAATGAATAAAAAGGCAATTGCATAATGCCATCAGATCAATTTTGTAGGGTTAGATCTATCATTTTAAAACAAATCAGGCATTATTGTTTTGTTGGTTTTGTGCATACCTTAAAACTTGAAAACCAGCTTTCTGGTATAGTGAATTAAAATGTGTGCTATAGTTTTTCAGGGAAACAATTACATGCAATTAATAGCATTCATTCACTATAATATCTTTTGTGGGTGTATTATTCAGCTTGAGTTTACCTCAATTCACAGTCAAACCTATCATAATGTCTTGATACATTTTTTTTGTAAATCCCTTGGGCAAATTGAATTGAAACAGCTCGACAGAGTGGAAAGACCATCAACAGGTTCTTACGGCACAAGCATATTGTTGCCTGGCAACCCTTGCTGTTGATTTCATGTTATGCAAATTTGTCAGAATTTACATAAAACTTCATGTTGCTGCATGTTGAGACTAATGGGTTATTTTTTGGTGTGATTATGAACACTGCACTCTAAAAACTAAAACCCTTACCAAAGTTTAGAATAGGCTTACTAATTCACATTTTTAATGTCTATTTGGCAAGTTCTAAATTTAGCTGTTAAAATATTACATGCTATTAGGTAATCAACACATAAACATAAAGCTAACACATCATTATAAAAATGCCTTCTGGAAACCATAACACAATCACTAACTAATCTATTTAAAATAAATAAAGCATTCAAATAAAATTATTTGATTTCATGCTATCAGGCATATTTGTAGATTTAGCTAATGTTAGTACATTACACATATAAAAACAAATTAAATGAGCAAATGCTAGCTCATCTTGTTCGTGACCCATATACAGACAGACAGCTCCTCTAGGGAGGGGCTGTTCCCTTAAGAATTTCCCTCACACCACATAGAATAGATCATTTAACCGACAGCACAAACTCGCTACAAATTTGTTCCAAGCTGTAGTTTTCTCGAAATGCTATTTGTCAATAGTTCAGTAGCAGCAGCTGCTGCTGTCTAAAGACATTGATTTTGATGCTTAGCTGTTATTTACATTTCTCATAACAAGATCACAGGAGACTAAGACTGTTTCTCCAATTCTCTGATTCTCCAAGCTTTCCAGGGAACATTCTGCCATGACTTGCTGCAAATCACAATGCCATTTTTTTCAACACCCAAATGAGACAGATACTTTGTTATTATGCTGCTTTTGGAAGGTTTTGGACCACGAGCTTTTAACAATTTTACGTATTGACAGTTTAGTGGCTATTTCAGTTACTGTTAAAGCAGGTGTGCCAACAAACCCCACCCCTAACCCCCAACTGCCTGGAAGATGAGCAAATCATACTAAATTGTACGAATGAGATTAGCCACTAAATTAAAAATGTACAAATTGCCTTAAGATAGTGTTGGGTTTTACTCCTTTAAAATTAAGTTAGGATTCATTCATGTAAAATCATGTGAAGACTCCAGTGTATTTGTCGGTTTTGAAATGGTGACAGTTACCTGAATGTGACTCACTTTATTTTAAAAACCTCTCAATTTTTTTAAATATTTTCCCTTTGGGATAAATAAATAATGGCAGACTGAATATTTCAAATGAATTTGTACATCCTTAGAATAAATTGTTTCCGCTTGTCATATCAAAAAATAAAACAAACAAGACATGATTGTTGTTGCACCTTTAAAGTTGTTGTTATTATTATTATTTTTATTATTATTATTATCATTATTATTTATTCCAGCTGTGCTAAATTTAAGTAAGAATTAATGACACAAAACTAGATATTTGTTTGCTTTACAGCATTAATTTTATCATTAAAGATATACACAATAATTAGTAGAGTATATACTAGGGATAAACTGATCCCACTTTTTTATAACCAGATAGATTTGGTTTCTGCTGGCAGCTAGCTCTCTGCAACTCTCACATGGTCGCCCACTGAAGCTAAGCAGGGCTGCGCCCGGTCAGTACCTGGATGGGAGACCACTTGGGAAAGCTAGGTTGCTGCCGGAAGTGGTGTTAGTGAGGCCAGCAGGGGGCGCCCAACCTGCGGTCTGTGTGGGTCCTAATGCCCCAGTATAGTGACGGGGAGACTCTATACTGCTCAGTGAGCGCCGTCTTTCGGATGAGACGTTAAACCGAGGTCCTGACTCTCTGTGGTCGTTAAAAATCCCAGGATGTCCTTCGAAAAAGAGTAGGGGTTTAACCCCGGCATCCTGGCCAAATCTGCCCACTGGCCTCTGTCCATCATGGCCTCCTAACCCTCCCCATATCATGATTGGCATATCATCACTCTGTCTCCTCTCCACCAACAGCTGGTGTGTGGTGTGCGGTCTGGTGCAAAATGGCTGCCGTCGCGTCATCCAGGTGGATGCTGCACACTGGTGGTGGATGAGGAGATCCCCCCCCCCATTGTGTAAAGCGCTTTGAGTGCCCAGAAAAGCGCTATATAAATGTAACGAATTATTATTATTATTATTCAATGAAAGTGCAATTAATTTTATTTATTTATTTATTTTTTTGCATGTAGCAAGGATGAACACAAAAATCTTTAACAGAAGGCTGTCCCAAGCCAAAAATATACACACATTGCTGATAACCCTGCGAATCCATAGACCTTATCTAGGGCTGGGCGATAATTCGATATCTATAATCATCAGGATAAATACAATCTATAATTGTTCAGGATAAAACAATAATGACAGTTCGATAATATTTACGCACTATGTATAATGCTGCGCAGGCATTTCGCAACCTGCCCTTCCGAGTGCCATACGCAGAATGCAAGTTTGCAGTCATACAGTGTCTGTTGGAAGGACTAAGAAAAAAATTAGGTAAAAAAGGTCAGAGTCACAGACATTATTGACAAGAAACGTCACTAGACTTCATTAGTCCTGAGCTACTTAGTTTTTTGCAATCCGACACAAAAAGCGCAAAGTGCACTGCAAACTGCGCAGATGACTCGTGTTATCAAAAGCAAGCAACAACACACACCTGTTTCATCATTTAAAACAATGCCACCATTATGAAGATGCATTGAAATTACAAACCCAAACAAGTGTTGGTAAACCTACGAAACTACCCAGCAGAGTTTCAAGTCATCATTTTCAAAAGCCATGCCTTACAAACTTTAAAAAAAGCCTGCTATATGCTTTAGCGCCAAAACAATCCATCATCTATTTTCACAGTTTCACTTTAATTCATTAACAAAGCGCGATTTGAGCAGTATGAGCTGGACAGTCTGTACAGGCTATTTGCTGCACTTATAGTATTGATAGATTACCTCGGAAGATTAAACTCGGTCTGAAGGATGATAAGAGCTCAGAGGCTTGTTGTGTCAGTTGTGCCCACATATCTGACCGTGATATGCGCTTTATAAAATCAGAGTCCGCATAGGCCCATATTCGTGTCAGTCTGTCAGATAAAATTGGTTAAAACATCCACATATATAACGGAGATCTGCGCATAACAGGCTTTTATTCGTCCCGCAATAAAAGGGGTGACAGAATAATAAGGTAAACTGCACACACTTTGTGTTGTAATGCGTGGACCCGTCTCACACCGCAAAGCATAACTAAAACTTTACATGTCCATGCCTAATTAGTCATCGATAAGGTCTATCGATTAAAGGATTAACAATCAATAGATCATCAAGTAGTCTTTAGCATCCCTAAATAAAATATGTTAAAGGATATTTCACCCTAAATTTACCATACTCACCATTAAAAGGAGAGTTAATCCAAAACTGAAAATTTTGGGACTATTATCTCACCTTTTACTTGTTCCAAACTAGTTAAATTTTTTCTAATGTTGACCAATAATATCCAATAACATGTAATGTCTTTGGTTGTTGAAAACTTTAACAGTAAATGCTGAATTAAGATTGTTCTTTTGTTTATTATTTTATTTATATTGTCAGACAGCTAAAGCATTTCACAATATGTGTTAAATCAGCTGAGCAAAGGGATTGTATAAAATCCTCTAAAATTATCATGATAATTATGGATATTGATACTACAAGAGTGTTACCTAGCCTACAAGAGTGTATCCTTTCTGTGTATGCGTCTTTTATCACTGCAGTCAATTTCTTCCAAAAGCGAAAGTTGCTTAGTCTGTCTGGCGATATTTTGACTTTTAATCAAATGAAAATTTAATTTGCATAAGCCAATATTTAAAAATTGCAGTAGAGTAACTGTGACGTGCAGCAACATTGATTCTGAGGTCTGATCTCATCTCTCTCTCGCTGTCATCCAGACATCGATACGTAGATGCCACACAAGTCAAGTCGAAAAACTGAGGCTGGTACTAGCTGACAGTTATATAATATTCTTATATAATATTCATATTCAGTTTCTTCTTCAGTCGCCTATAGATTTGTTAATAAAGTATTTTATAAACTGATTGTTTATAAGGACTTTATATATAATGTTTATATATTTATAATGTTTATATATTTATATATAGTATATTAATTAATACATTAAGACATTGAAGTCAGATAGGACAACAAATCACATCCATGTAGTGAATTACTGTTGAGAGGTATCAGTGGGTGGTATCGGCCTTTAATGTACAATATAACTATAAGTATTTTAACCAAGTATCAACCCGATACCCTATACTGGTATTTGTGCATCGCTAGTATATACAGCAACTGGCACCTGAGAGAGCGTGCTTCAGACTTTCACTTTAGAGCCCCACAGGTGACTGAAGAGAGCAACCTATTTGCGAGGCTGTCTTCCAGAGAGAAAGCAGCAAACTTGTATTGCAGGGCTCACAGACAACTGATGTCCTCACTGCAAGGGAATGACTGTTGCACAGCTTGCTCTTGCAAAAGGCAGTGCCACCCCTGTTGCTCCTCGCAAGTTGGGTAATACTCAGGCAGGCCTTATTTGCCGCCTTTGGGCTTACGGATCCCTCACTTCTCTATAATGTGATTCCTTCAAGCTTCCAAAGTGTGATGGTTCATCCTCTGGGAAGGCCACACTCACGCTTGATGACACCAGGGACCAAATGTCCACTGCAGCATCAGAGGGTGGGCTGCCACTCTCTAGGGTTGTGAGTGAGGTCTCTGACATAGAAGCTGAAGATGGCTTGTCCCCCAGTTCCACCTCCAGAGCGACTAAATGGGTGCTACAAGGGAGCTAACAAGAGGAGCAAACACTCTAAGCCTCCCGCCTCCTTCTTCCCAGAGGTGCACAGTGAGCTCACACAGGCATAGAGGCCATCTATCTCTGCCCAGTCTTTGTGTACTTCTGCCCTCACCACCCTTGACGTGGCCAGGGGTTATGAAGCTATCTTGGAGCACACTACTGCACAAGCTGAAGGAGTCAGCCGATGCTCCAGTCCAAGACATGTAGGTTATCTGAGTCTTTCACGACGTCTTACACTTTGCATGATATGGCAACCTACTATCAATACCAAATTTAGGTGCTGGCCAAGCTGTACAAGGGTTACATCAGCTTTCTCTCACTTCTCCAGCTTCATTGCACGATCCAGGGAAAAAGGTGGAAAAGACTCTTATTTTCTGCTCTTATTTTTGATGCACCGCTTCCAGGGGTGAACATTCCAATCCCATACTCCGCCACCGCTGGTGCATCATTGATTGCACCAATGATGTTAACCTGGTTATCGCTGCTCAGCCCATCGCAGTGGCTTATTTGGACAATCAGATTTGGCTATGCTATTCAGTTTGACAAACAGCCTCACAAGTTTACGGGCAAGTATTTCGCAATGGTCAAGGCCCTGTCTGGTTGAAGGAGATTGCAGTCCACCTAGTGAAGAAACTAATTGAGCCGGTCCTTCCAGCCAAGATAAAGGGTGGATATAACAGCCTACAATTCATTGTGCCAAAAAAGAGCGGTGGGTTATGACCAATCTGACAAGTCGTCCTGAACTGCTATCTAAACAAAATGCCATTCAGGAAATATACACAGAAGTGAATCCTTTGTTTTGTTCGTCCTCAGGATTGGTTTTGCAGGAATGGATCTGAAGAATGCATATTTTCATGTCCCCATTTTTTCTGGGATATTTCTCCAGTTTGCATTTGAAGGAAAAGTATGGTAGTAAGAAGTCCTCCCTTTTGGCTCTCCCTGTCTTTTCAGGCTTTCACCAAGCTTGTGAAGAGTGCCCTAGCACCCCTTTGGTTTGCGGGCATTTGTGAAATTATCTAAATTATCTTGACGACTGGCTTATTCTAGCTCAACCTAGTGATCAATTGATTACAGGGACATGTTGCTCCAGCATCTTGACCCGTTAGGGCTTCGGGTCAAACAAGAGAAGAGCAAAGTCTTACCAAAGAGCATGCAAGGCTAGTACAATCCTGTCTGAAACATCTCAAATGAATTACGGTGCTCCTGCTGAAACATTTTCAGAGGCTCCTGAAGCATATGGCATCCGCTATCATGCCTCTTGGGTTGCTTCATATGAGACCACTTCAGTGTTAGCTTTACGGTCCGGCCCTTAAACCGGAATTGTGCACAGGCATGTACCAGGTGAACATTACCTAAGTGTGCAATGAGCATGCAGCTGCAGGTTCATGGACCGGGCCCCGGTTGCATTAGCATATCAATTGCAAATAGCTGTTGTTCCGCTGGTTTCTAGCAGTGCTTGAGCAGCAACACGTGCTGGTCAGGACGGACAGGATGGTGGTGGAAGCATATGTATCAATAGAATGGGTGGTATACACTCACGCCACATGTCTCAGCTCTCTCGCCATCTGCTCCTTTGGAGTCATACGTGGCTAAAATCACTGCATGCAGTTAACATCATGGGCAAGCTCAACCGTTCAGCTAGTGTGTTCTCATAGCAGCTTATGCTTATGGAGACCCTGGTGTGGTCCAGCTGATATGGGAGCACTTCAGGAAAACCCAGGTTGTCCTAGTAGCTTCGCACAAAAATGTCCATTGCCAGTTGTTTTATTCCCTGACTGAGACTCACTTCGACACGAATGCGCTGGCCCCCCAGTGAGCTTGCTCGCACAGACTCAGCACAAGGTCAGGAAGGATGAGGATCAGGTTTTGTTTGTTGCACCTTTCTGGCCTAACCAAACCTGAGTTCCACAACTCACCTCGTGACGGCACCTCCCTGGCTTGTTTCCCAGAGGAAGGACCTCCTTTCTCAGGGACGAGGCACCCTCTGTCACCCGCACCCAGATTTCTATAACCTCCTTAAAGGTGGTCCTTAGATGGAGCATTTACATTTACATTTAGTCATTTAGCAGACGCTTTTATCCAAAGCGACTTACAAATGAGGACAAGGAAGCAATTTACACAACTATAAGAGCAACAATGAATAAGTGCTATAGGCAAGTTTCAGGTCTGTAAAGCCTAAGAAGGAAAGTATTAGTAATTTTTACAGTTAGTGGTATATCCAGAGAGGCAATTGCAGATTAGGAAGTGAAGTGGAGACTAAATAGTTGAGTTTTCAGTCGTTTCTTAAAAACAGCGAGTGACTCTGCCGTTCTGATGGAGTTAGGGAGTTCATTCCACCAACTGGGCAGATTGAACGCGAGCGTTCGGGAAAGTGATTTCTTCCTTCTTTGGGATGGAACCAGGAGGTGACGTTCATTCACAGAACGCAAGTTTCTGGCACATAGATCTGCAGAAGTGAGAGCAGATAAGAAGGAGCAAAGCCAAAAGTCGCTTTGTAAGCAAACATCAGAAGTTTGAATTTCATGCGAGCAGCAACTGACAGCCAGTGCAAACGGATGAGCAGCGGAGTGACATGTGCTCTTTTAGGTTCTTTAAAGACCACTCATGCTGCTGCATTCTGGAGCAGCTGAAGAGGCTTGATAGAGTTAGCTGGAAGCCCCGCTAGTAGAGAGTTGCAGTAATCCAGTTTGGAGAAAACAAGAGCTTGAACAAGGAGTTGAGCTGCATGTTTAGATAAGAAGGGTCGGATCTTTCTGATGTTATAGAGTGCAAATCTGCATGATCGAGCAGTTCTAGAAATGTGGTCAGAGATGTTTAGTCGGTCATCAATTGTTACTCCAAGGCTTTTCACCATTTTGAATGCAGTAATGGTTGCCCCATCCATCTGGATTGAAAAGTTATGGTGTAGTGTCGGGTTGGCAGAAACTACAAGCATTTCCGTTTTCGCGAGGTTAAGCTGAAGATGATGAACTTTCATTCAGTGTGAAATGTCAAACAGGCAGGCTGAAATGCGAGCTGAAACCGAGGGATTCAAAAGAATGAAAAGAGAGATATAGCTGGGTATCATCAGCATAGCAGTGGTAGGAGAATCCATGTTTCTGGATGACTTGTCCTAGAGATGTCGTGTAGATGGAGAAGAGAAGTGGCCCAAGAACAGAGCCTTGAGGTACCCCAGTGTTTAGATGCTGTAGGTTGGACACCTCTCCCCTCCAAGACACCCTGAATGACCTGTCAGAGAGGTAAGATCTGAACCATTGTATAACAGTACCCGCAACGCCCAGTGACTCAAGCGTAGATAGCAGGATCTGGTGGTTTACAGTGTCAAAAGCAGCTGACAGATCCAGCAAGATGAGGACTGATGATTTTGAGTCTGCTATAGCCAGTCTGAGATCCTCCACGACCGAGAGCAGGGCAGTCTCAGTTGAGTGGCCTTTCTTAAAGCTGGATTGCTTGTTGTCCATGAGATTGTTTTGGGTAAGAAAGTCCAGGACTTGATTGAACACTACTTTTTCCAGAATCTTGGCCATGAATAGAAGCAGGGACACCGGTCTGTAGTTTTTAAGTAGCGTATGGTCCAGGTTGGATTTCTTTAGCAGTGGGGTTACCCTAGCCTGCTTAAATGAAGTGGGGAATAAACCAGAGTCAAGAGATGTTTTTAATTATGTGAATCAGTGTTGGTATGACTGCAGGAGAGCATGGAAGACTTAGGTGATCTACTGACTTCGGTGGTTACATCATCACTTAGGCTAGAGCACCCTCTACAAGGCATGCCTATGCCCTAAAGTAGAGTCTATTAGCCGAATATATGCTAACTATAATGCAGGATGGTGACATATCTACAGAGAGATATGTTCGAGCCTCTCGACTCAGCACCCCTAAAAATTTGAAAACAGCTCTGCAGGGTAAAAATCTATGAAAACAGCTCTGCTGGTTGTGTTGATGTGTTGTGCCTGGAATTCAGTCCGGACAGCTCTCACATTATCTGGGTAAATGCCCAAGGTTCGCACCACTCCCTTTATAGATCAGCTGTGGAACCTGTAAGCGCTGCACATAGAGGAGGCAGAATCTGCCCTTTCACTGCTGTGCTCAGTGTTCTTCCGAGGCTCCCAGCACCCGACTTGGTGGAGGAAGCGGGTGCCTGGCTCAGTACAATGTTGGTATGCCCAGTTGGTCAGCTCGCATGGAGAATTAGTGCCAGCTATGCGCAATCCCCTTTGGCAATCCAATATGCATCTTCTAGCCACAGAATGGACTTCTCAGATGGACCTATGTCTTCTCTACCTGCTTACCAGCTAATCATATGCAGCACTCGCCCTGGTTAGGGCTAGCTCATATGTCCATTTTGTCACCAGGTCTCCCCATTTGGGTAGCAGGCGGCCTCCACAGTGTCCTTCCACTTTGGGACTGGTATGCTTCCCCAACATGCTTTAATGCTTTGAGGAACCCCCTAGAAAATGAGATGATTCATCTCAAGGGGCAATACAATTCAATAAATCAATTAAAATAAAAAGAATCCCTAGTGTATATTAGCTTGGTACAAAGAAATAATTATAACCCCTAAAATTCTTAAGTATTCCCATATTCTGATAATTAAAAGGCTGGGGATGTTTCAAGGTAGCGCCCTTGCAGATGCTTGTGTTCTCACATTAGGCTTGGCAAACTTCACATCAAAGGCATGCTGCTGTGCCTTTTTTGCTTTCAATCTCCCAAAGGGTTTCTGACACATGTTTAAGTACACTCTGAAGGTTACAAAGAAGTTAACCAAGATGTGTGCCACCTTTGCTACAGCAGCCGAGTCTCCAAAAAAAAAAAAAAAAAAAGAAGCTGAGTGCTCGGCTCTTCAGCAGCTAAAGGCTGAAGCATGCTCTCCTGTGGAGCTGTGCTCTGCCAACTTATATGCATTTATTAGCACATTTTCTTATTCTTTAGAATGATTGATTGTCTAGCATCTCCCAAAATGTCTCAGACACATGTCTTCATTCCCTACTTCTGGGAACGTGGGTTGAGTTTATAGCCAGGATGTTTTCTTTAAAAGTGCATATTAGCTGGATGAGGTTGTGGTAGTCTGCTTAAAGCGTGCTTCAACAAAATTCGCTGTAGTAGTGTCACCACAAAGATCATGGTTTTGTGGTCACACTTTATTTTTTATTATTTATATCTAATTATCACTATTTACAAACCATTAACTAAATCTATTAGCTCAATAAAGCACTAATTTGCTGCTTATTAGTAGTTCATAATTTATAGTATTATTTTGGTTTAGGTATTGTGTAGGATTACTAAGATGGGGTTTGTCAAGTTGTCATGACAAATACAAAGACAGGTTTTGATACATTTTGTCATGCAATAAGTTACATATAAGATGTTATGACAAAGACTATTTAAACAATATTACCTTTGTATTTAAAATGACATATTGAGGATAATGACACTTAATAACGTCTCTTGTCATGATTACAAAGATCTCATGACAGTCTTGTGAACATTCCTTTAAAGTAAAATGTTTCGTGTCATATCATTTTTTTTTTCACTTCATGGAAGTGGGGGAAGCTTAAACCTGTTTTGGTGCATTTTGTTTAATATTACACTCAGAACTTATAACCTTTTTTATTAAGAAATAACATGAAATTATTTCAGTTTAATGCGTAAGCGTTTGATGACCTAAAGTGACCTGCTGCTTTTCTGTCTGTGTTAGCTTTAAGAGATAATATATTATATATAATACATTACACATTATCCAAATCTAAAAGAAAACCACATTTATCGTAACCATATGCCGACTGCACATTACACCCTGTTGCTTTGGGTTACTTTTTTAATGGAAAGCACTCTCTTTGTATTGGACAGGGTAATCCTTTGATCTCAATGATAGGTGTCGACACCCAGACTTAATTGACGAAGACATTTTATAATGAAGTGTCACACAAGGAAGGTGTCCATAGCTGAGAGCCATAGCAACAGAACAAGGCTGATTGCATGGATGCTGTTGAGCATCCCCTGGGTGCCACACCAGTCTTGAGTTCCACAAAGAAACTAAAGAAGCATAAAATTAAGAGTAATGACAGAGGGAGATGGGAGAGGACATACGATCTGGAACATTATGTTGTTTATTTGTGAGTGGCAGTATGTTTTAATTAATGTTCATTAAACAATTAAATATGTGAAAGGTTCCTTGGTTATCTGTCTTCCAGTGGCTAGGAAGCCATTAAATTGATTGTAGTGGTGCTGAAACCCAGGAGAAGGTGGGACACACTGTTCAGATGTCCTTGCTGCTGGGTTGGCAAAGAGCAGTGCTATTGGTGCAACCGAGTGACCGGGATGTATCTATTGTTGGTGAGAACCTCTCAGCCACAAGGTGCTGGGGTATCTATCATTTAGGAAAGGGTGGAAAAGTTGTCCTGTTGGCCAATTGTTTGTCTGCCTGTATGGAGTAGAGCAGGAGAAATAGCTGAGAAAGTCACCGCTATCTTCCAGGAGCCGAAGCCTGCTACTATCCACCAAGAAAAGAGAAAAGCAGAAGACAGTAGTGTACTATCAGCTGGAGGAGCTGAAGCTATTATTCTGAAGGCGGGCAGGTGGAGTAGATACCTCTGTGAGGCTGCGTCTCAAACCACATACTTCCATACTATATAGTACACTAAAATCAGTATGCGAGCCGAGTAGTATGTCTGAATTCATAGAATTCGAAAAACAGTATGCGAGAAGTACCCGGATGACTTACTACTTCCGGCGAGATTCTAGAGTGCGCATCCCATGCATGCCCCGCGAGCAAATTCATGAATAGGAGTAAAGCAATTGACGCAGGCAGGTCACATGACCATGACAAAATGGTGGATGTAGTATGTCGGAATTCCATTCATACTTTTCACGCTCATACTGTATAGAACGTACTTTTCTAACGGCCGAGTTGTACGTTTAAATTCAAATGTAGTACCTACTGAGTAGTAGGCAGTTTCGGATGCAGCCTGAGGCTCCCAGCACAAAAAAAGGCACCGCTGACAAAGATCTCTCAGCTGATTGAACACCAAGTAACAGCATTTTTGAGAACTAAACCCCTTTAGTTTCCCTTCCTAAAGGAGGATGGAATTGCACAAGCACTGATAAGTGTCACCTGGGTACCACACCTGTCCTTGTTAAACAAAACAGCATATACTGGTATGGTATGTTTTAATCCAGGTGTGTGTTTTTGCCCATAGCTGGTTCTTGCTGGTCTCATGCTGGTTCTTTCTTGTCCCATGCTGGTTAGAGCTAATCTCACATTTGTTCTTGCTCTTCCCATACTGGTTCTTGCTGATCCGTTGCTGGCTAGAACCAGCATATGAAGACGAGAGAGGAGCAGGCCTGGAATCTGTGTATTTATGTACGTGCATCTGACATTCGTATTTGGATGATTTAGTCTGCACCTTGCTCTCCTAAGGTCGCCAACTGTGACTAAGCAGTGGTGTGCCTCGTTAGTAACTAGATGAAAGACAACATGAAAAAACTTGGGTTGCTGCTTGAAGAGGTGCTAGTACGGGATGAGGCCACTACGGGATGCTCACACTGTGGTATGTGTGGGGATCCTAGTGCGCCAACAAAGTGATTGTTTGCTGATAGAGCTGTTTGTTTATACACTAAACCAAGTTTTATTGATTTGTTTTGTCAATAGTAATGGGAATCAAGTCAGACAAATCTGTCACAATCTGTTTACAATGACTTACTTAAAGGGCCATGAAACCCCCTCGTTTCAGCAGGGTGTTTTCACACTTCTACTTTGGAAAAAGTCAGAAAAGTGGGCGTGTCCAGCTCTGTTTAGGGGGGAGTGTCGGAGGAAGAAAAGTGGGATGGTGTCGGAGTGTCTATTTGGGCACGCGCAAGTTTCAGAGTCAAAATACACACAAACACACAGGAGAAAGTGATGGTGTTTAACCTACATGGACATGTGTAGTCGAATTATTTGCCAAATTATTAAAAGGTGGACTTTAACTGCAGTTTGGGTCTTTCATTCAGGGAATTCATTCATGCCCCTCGCGACAAACGAGATATTTGATTCAAGGAGCTGCTCTAAGTGTGTATTTTTCATGCAATGTTTGATACCGCACGGCAAATGAGAGAAAAAAAACCTCCGCATTTCCCGGAAACTTAGATGCACACGGCAGGTAGTAATGGGAATCAAGTCAGACAAAACTACCTGGAGGCCACTAAGAATCCAAAAAATCTGGTTGTTGGGTAACAAATATTGATACATAAAATGGGTCAATTTTGTCAGTGATATTGAACCATGCTTATATGACAGTAAATCTATTATTAAAAAAAAAAGAACGGAGTGACCACAGATGCTGGCACATGAGGTGAATTGCTACTGTAAAAAGATAGCTTAAATACAAACAAATAAACTGGAGTCTCCCCTAGTGAAACTTACACATGTGCAGCACATTTCTTGTGTGTTTAGAACAAAAAAAACCTTTGAGTGAAGATGTCTGGCAGTTTCTATTTTTTTCCTCACCTGCTGAGCTGCTTTAGTTTGCTAGGTCACTTGTATTTTTGGCAGTTGTTGGGCTATACTGGCTGTTTTAACTGTTATCAGGTCCATAGCAAGCTATGACATTACCAAGGTTAAGACGTATGAATTATTGTACATACAATAATTGTACATACTGTACATTCTGATGCTGAATATATTCTTGACTCTGAGTTTCAGAGTTAATGAGCTCTAGAGGGCAGGGCTACAGATCTATGTCATCAAGATCAAACACATCAACATTGTCATTTACAATGACTTACTTAAAGGCCATGAAACCCCCTCGTTTCAGCAGGGTGTTTTCACACCTCTACTTTGCAAAAAGTCAGAAAAGTGGGCGTGTCCAGCTCTGTTTAGGGGGGAGTGTCGGAGGAAGAAAAGTGGGATAGTGTCGGAGTGTCTATTTGGGCACGCGCAAGTTTCAGAGTCAAAATACACACAAACACACATGAGAAAGTGATGGTGTTTAACCTACATGGACATGTGTAGTCGAATTATTTGCCAAATTATTAAATGGTGGACTTTAACTGCAGTTTGGGTCTTTTATTCAGGGAATTCATTCATGCCCCTCGCGACAAACGAGATATTTGATTCGAGGAACTGCTCTAAGCGTGTATTTTTCATGCAATGTTTGATACCGCACGGCGAATGAGAGAAAAAAAAAACCTCCGCATTTCCCGGAAACTTAGATGCACACGGCAGGTAGCGTCAGAAAGCCGCTTGTGTTATTCCAGTCACAAAATGCGGTAAAAACCCCACACGAGGTTAAAGTTTGGTTGTAGTGCTAACATGTTTACACTCGGTGTTATAGTTTGTTCGATACGAACAAACTGAATAAACAAAGAGCACTGCTCGCTCACTTACCAAATCTGTAGAGACAGGACAATCACCAGCAACTAGAGCTGCGTCTTTATGAAGAGAATACTACAAGCGAATCCGGATCTCAGTGTTTGCAGATGAGAACAGCTCTCAGGTAAACAATGTTCTTCCTTAGACACGTAAGTTATTGTTGTCGAGCGTCGCGTACACTGTAATCCACAAGTGAGTCTGAGCTCTCACAGAGAGAAAATGAAAACGAAACTTAACTGTAGCAAACTATAAAAGCAACACTTCATGCTTGTTTTGCCAATCCAACGTGGTGTGTCTTTGGTCTAAGCACTGTGACACTAATGAATATTAATGAAGTTGAACAATAGAGCGCGCTGATTAGTTTGAACCAAGCCTTACTCATGCATTAATGCATCACACTGTAAGACGTAATAAGACACACTCTGGCACAGACGCCCAGTCTGCACGCTGGAATACAACGCTATTATGTCATGGCCGTGACGCAGCTTCAAAAATTCGTTTCAAACCGGAAGTACAAATTTGCTTGAAATAATGCAAAAACAACAAATTTACACTTTTTAGTGAAATATAGGTGTCCT
The DNA here is from genome assembly GCF_052040795.2 of Danio rerio. Taxonomy (NCBI): domain Eukaryota; kingdom Metazoa; phylum Chordata; class Actinopteri; order Cypriniformes; family Danionidae; genus Danio; species Danio rerio. The sequence continues at coordinate 16,501,605 of NC_141034.1, read as the reverse complement.
AATAGTGTTTTTAGCAGTGTGGGACACATATACGACTGTCAACAGCTCAAAAAATGTGTTTTGGTGTTTCGTGACCCTTTAAATCTCTTCAAGCATTGTTATGGCAGAAATCCTCATGACCATGCATTACATTCTGTGAGTTGTTAGCATTGGGGTAGGGGTGGCATTAGGTGCTCCATAATATTTGTTCAAGTATAAATCATATACCACATATTCTATATTGCCCAAAAGCTAGGGACACCCCATCCAAAGCATTAAAATCAGTTATTTAAAAATATAACACTCTATGGTGTTCAATGAATTCAAATGGCATTGTACAGTGATAGGGTGCCACCTGTGCAATTAGTACATTTGGTAAATCTCCTCTCTAATAAATATTCCACAGTCAACTGTTAGTGGTATATTTTTAAAGCAGAATCAATCAGCAACTCAACCACAAAGTGGGTAGACCATGTAAAGTCAACATCAGCACATGCTAAGGCGCACAGTGCACAGAAGTTGCCAACATTTGTCAATAGCGATAGACCTCAAAACCTTGTGAGATTAGCTAGAACAGTGTGTAGAAAGCTTCCAAGATTTTATGGCCAAGCAACTGCTTCCAAAGCATCTGATGCAGTGGTGTAAAGCAAAGCACCACTGTACCCACAAGCAGTAAATAAGTATTTGGCAATCCAATGGATGACTCTGGGTTAGACTAAAGTTTGCATACATTCTAGACTGCACTGTGCCAAACGTAAAAGTTTAGTGGACAAGGGATTATAGTGTGGGGTTGTTTTTCAAGGGGTTGTGCTCGGCTTAGGGTTTAGTTCAAGGAACTTTTTATGCGCTAGCATAACAAAATTTAGCAAAATTTCATACTTAGTTTAGGAATGGCCCTTTATTGTTGCAACATGTCTGTGCACAAACCAAAGCCCTTATAGACATAGATGAGCAAGTTTGATGTGGAGCGACTTGACTGGGCTGCACAGAGTCTTGACCTTAACCTAATAATGGGGATGAATTAGAGTGGTGACTGCAAGCCAGGTCTTCTCGTCCAACATCAGTGCATGATTTTCAAAATTTCAATTCACTTATCACTTGGGGCTGGCTATTTGTCACCTATGGTAAGGGTTTAGATGTTGCAAAACTTTTTGACAGTAAAGTATGACATATGTCAAAGTATGACATAATGGCAAAATTATACCCTAATATGTAATTTCATCATCATGACAAAGATACATCAAATGTTACCCACTGAATGAATTATACTGAGCATCAAAAAAAGACACTAAATGGGTACCCTGTCTAATAAAACGGGGAACTGACCAAGTGTCAATAAGTGGAACTTAGAAGTGAGAATGTGATCAGAATTTCGGAAACTGTATCGTGTTGTCTGTTCCCATTACGTCCCATTACAAGCTGCAACATGAATGGTTCTCATTATCTCTGAATCGTTTATCGTTATATTGTCAAGATTATCTAGAGTTGTTTAAAAAAGTTGTATATTTCTATCAATCTTTGTTTTTCATATTGCACATTACTAAAATAAATAAATAAACTAAATTATCACATGTAGTACCATGACCTTGCCTATATGTGTACACAGTAGTGGCAAAATTATTGAAACATTGTTGAAACAACATTTATATGTCAATTATTTCTGTTTTGCAGTAGTCACTAAAAAATAACAGTTTACATTTACACAGATTCATTTAACCATAAGCTGTAATAGTCAACTAAGCTTTTCAGCCAGTGCTCCACAAAGAGATCTGATCTGGTATAAAACACACGAAGAAACACAACAAACTGAGACAGACTAAATCCAAAAGAATTGTGCCAACATCTCCAAGACAGATATCTAAGTTCTAGACACTTGTGAAAAAATACTGTAAAATGAAGATGCTATCAAGAATGATATTCATTATCAATGAACTTTTATTTACGAAATTAAAACATTGTGTTGCGACTATCTTTTGTGTTTAAAGCCACTTTAGTCCTGTGTACACTTGCACATGGCTTTTCAGGTATCTTAGCAAGTATAGGTTACCAAAAGTGTCTTGAAGATGGCTTCATCTGGTTTTAATTTCTCTCAGTCTCACTAATACTACAAAATATTTACTGTAAATAAAAATAGTTTAAATTAAGCAACAAAATAGTTTATCAATTGTATGTATACATTTATATTTTAAAGAAATTACAACAAAAAATAGCATACTGTTTTATGTGAATGAAACTCACAGAAATCCAGTATTACCAGTTGCCTACATATAGCACACATTAAATAAAAATAAATAATAAATAAATACATAATTTAAGACAAAAATTGACAGCTATAGAGAGTTTTATATTTTTAAGTTGTTGTTGTTGTTGTTGATCAGCAAACATGACTCTGTGGTTGATGGAGAAATCCCGTAGGCAAGAGAGGACGTACCAGTCGCTCTCTTCACAGTATTTCACTCCAATGTTGGCTTGCTTACATACCTCCTTTTCTACATATTTTCTTGTTGGGTTTTCTGGTACATTCCTTGGATATTCTTTTGACTGTAAAATGAATAAAAGACTACAAAATAACAGAAGGCTCTGGAAACGTTTGAGGAAAACATGCAACAAAGTCACTCCCGCTCCCCACAATAACAACAAAAAGACCCTTTCCAGAAAATTAGCTGAGGACTTTTTTCATTTGGGCAGAAATTATTCCAAAATATGTGGAATTGTTAGCTGCACCCTGGAACACAGGAAGCCTAAGTTCACATGCACTGCTATATAAGACCCTTTACAAGCGTAAAAGAAATGGCAATCCCTTCACTGATGACATCCCGGATTTACAGACAAATGCACAGGCTGTTGTACAATACGCCAAATGTACTTTGGGAATGTAAGAGTTATACAAAAGTCGATATTGGTTTTATGATTTTTTTTTCCCATTGCTAGCTTTGAATTACAAAATAGCTCTGTTCCAAAACATTGCACTAACTAGACAGAAATGTACTGTATATATCAGAGACCTGCTTCAAAGTAGGCAAAATATTATGCTTGCTTCCTAGATATGTAATTTTTGTCTAATTAATATGGTATAATGCATTTATGTTTCAAAGCCAAGACAGTCACAGAATGCATTACATCAAACTCACTGAAAAATAGAGGACAAAATAAAGTTATATAAATAAAGTTATTTAAATAAAGTTAGATGAATGTATGTCATTGAAAATAGCAAGAAAACTCAGTATTCAATGAAATGTTTTACAATCTATGGTATATATTTATGTGTAATATGAGAGCATCTAAAATCCTGTTCTCTTTTAGTATGTGATTTTTTTTCTAAAGATGTGACTGAAATGACTTTGCAACAATTAAACAGTATGTTTTAAATAATAAAAATGCAATTCAGAAAAAAACTGCATTCATCATGGAGTATTTGTGACATACTGTTGCTTCATAATGTTGCGACATACAGTTACTTCCATCACTCCCATGGCCTCATGGGACAGAAAAGTGTAAATTGAATGTGCACTTAAGAATTTCAGCAGAACTAATTGGTAAGCCAGTTCTTTTCACCAGTTTTAGGAATGTTGTTTATTCATTCATTTATTCATTCATTCATTTACTTTTTACTCCACAGTGGAATGAACCGCCAACTTATACAGCATATGTTTTACGCAGCAGACGCCCTTCCGGCTGCAACCCATCACTGGGAAACATCCATACACACTTATTCACACACTATGGACAATTTAGCTCACCCAATTCACCTATACCTCATGTTTTTGGACTTGTGGGGGAAACCGAAGCACCCAAAGGAAACCCAAGCAAACACGAGGAGAACATGCAAACTCCACACAGAAATGCCAACTGACCCAGCCGAGGCTCGAACCAGCAACCTTCTTTTTGTGAGGCAATTGTGCTACCCACCGTGCTGCCCTGGAATGTTGTTTTTTTTGGACAAAATTCAACATTCCTTCCTTACTATAATAGGGACATATGTGATCTCAGATGTAGACGATCTTGCTAATGTAAACTTAATTAAATAATTCCTGGAGTATTTTGTTTCATCTGAGTTTTACCATATTTTAAGAGTCCTCATTCACTTGGCACAAAAGTATTATTAACAATAAAATGTATCTAACCAGGCCAAGCATGAAATATTCTTTTGAGGAAATTAAAACATTATTTTCTGACATATTTTAACTGATGTGAAAATCCACATTTTAAACCGATGAAAAATCCAGATTTAATAAAGTATTTCCTTCCCCTAATGAAGATTGTACATTCCTATCTGCCCCCATCAGAGCTTTCTCTAACATGTACAGCAGATATCCTAAAAAGGCAGCTCACATGATTTTGGAACAGAGCTAATTGTTTCAAATTCGTAAGGCTTTGAGTCGAGAAATGCTCTTATGCTAGGGTGGTATTTGTGAATGCAAATGTGATTACCAAATTTGCCTAAAGATCTTAAGTTCCACAAGAAAGGATTTGAACTTTAACAGAAGAAACTGGGACAGTAAAGGGTCTTACATGGTTAGGACTGATGCCACAGGCCTCTTGTGTTCCAGAACATTTGAACAACTCTACAAAAGGCTCATTCTGGAATCAAGCAAGCTAATCTTGGATAACTAATCCCCAGAACAGTCAAGACAGTGAGGAGAGGGAGGTGCACCAAGATCATTACATCCAAACTTCATGTCAGATTAAAATCTGAGCTCTAACATTAAAAAAAAGATTACTTGCTCACTGATTGCTTTATTCTGACTTTCTTTCTATCTTTTTGGTTTGCTCTCTTGAACAACACAAAAGAGGAACCTATAACAGTGGCATGGAAGGGAAGAGTTGATGGAAAGACTTCATGGCAGATCAAGTCAAGATGAGGAATGAAAATGATGTGCACAGACACAGCATGCGCCAGACGACAACTCATGCTTCAAACACAACACAGGAAATGACAGAATGTAATAGTGAGACACTATCTTTTCTTTGTTATACCCGACACACTCACCATCCTCTGTTGGAACATAGATGTTTAGATACAAACAATCTTCATTTTGATCCTGTATAGAAGTTGCAACTATATCCAAGTTAAATGTGAACCAAATTGGCATCATGATTTCCGGAACAGCATTGTGAATGTTTTGTGGGCACACTGGTGCAAAATGAGTGGCATTCTTGATCCCGGACCAAGACGAGGGTGGCTCAGGGGGTAGGAATCGTTTTTCACCCACCGGTGGGGTGGCATACGGGACTCCCAGGTACTGGTCCACTGGTCCCAGGATCTCACTATGCAGCGGAACCCGCGCCCCCCGTAATTTCCCATACTGTGTATTGACTGTGGGGTAGTAGCCTTGCCCCCGGACAAGCATCATACACCAACAAAAAACCAATATCCACAGAGAAATGTTGCAAGCTCTGCGACTGCAGCAGTCCTGGTGGTGCAAAAGGAGACGTTTTTTGCGCATTGCTAACCACATAGTCTGTGATACTGGATGTTGTTGTCGCTGCTGGACACCGATGTATGCTGAAAAAATCCTCCAGCACATGTCTGCCTTCAGACCTTCAAACACAGCTTGATTACTCCTGTCATCGAAGAAAAAATACACATGTGCTCCGTTCCCTTCCAGACCAATCCTCAGTTACTGTCCAATACTCTCATCCAATCCTCTCTCCTGCAGGATAAAAACATGAAAAGAAAGGACACATTGTAATTTGCTGGACATTTTTTTGGTTCCCATGAGAAAAATATTTTTAAAAATGTAAGGATGCATATTGTTTCATGTGATTGTTGGATTTAGGGGTAGGGAGATACATTATACAGTCTGTATGTTATAAAACTCCTTCCTTTATGGTATAAAACGTCCAAAAACTCAAGGAAATTGTTTTTGTGTATGTGCACACACATTGCTCAATTCATATGAAGGTCTGCATAACTATGCAGATACATGCACTTACTATAACCATATTGATAATTATAAAGTTAAATATTCAGTTTTAACAGTTGAGAGCACAGCTACTGTGTCACAATAGCAAGACAGATAAGTATGAATTGAATCACTTTTCTGAATCACAGCCAATCAGCCACCAACCATTTTGACATTTATTCATTCATTCATTTTCTTTTAGGCATAGTCCCTTTATTAATCTGTGTCGCCACAGTGAAATGAACCACCAACTTATCCAGCACATGTTTTAAGCAGCAGATGCCCTATCAGCTGTAACACATCACTGGAAAACATCCATACACACTCATTCACTACGGTCAATTTTTAGCCTTCTCAATTCACCTGTTGACATGTCTTTGAACTTGAGGGGGAAACCGGAACACTCAGAGGAAACCCACGCGAACACAGGGAGAACATGCAAACTCCACACAGAAAAGCCAACTGACCCAGCCAAGGCTTGAACCAGTGACCTTGCTGTGAGGCGACATTGCTACCCAATGCACCATGATGCCGCCCGTTTTGACATTTAGTTATTATTAAGGTTATTATTTAAGTTATACTAAATAGTATAATATTTTAAATAGTATAATATTTTATATGCTATATAATATAATGTCTTATTCACTTATGTCCTGGAACTAACAATTTAATACTGCATAATTGAGGTTTTAAAATAGCAAACGCTCCCCACTGATGTCAAATCTTGTATTCCCAAAACACATTATATTCTTTTGTACAAAATCAAAAAAAGAAAACATACTGTTTGTAGAAAATAACACCTTTTCCGTCTGAATTTGACAAAAAAAATGCATTAAGTATAATATTATTCAGGCACAGGTCATCATCCCCATCATTGGAAAGCTTATATTTTGTAAGTGCCTTGTGGGTGCATGTGCTAACACTGTAAATGCTAATGATGAGGAGGGTCATCTCCAGCAAAGAAAAACTCTTCTCTGCTCAGCTACTGATCAATTTTCAATTTTTAAAGCTTAAGACCCGCAGACCTCTATCCCTTAGAGGGCTTAGAATAATAGGAAGGAGAAAAGCTGGAATTTAGTAGTGGATATTGCATTCTAAAATGACTCTGTAAATGATTTATAATGTATATGTGGAGCAGCATTCACCAGACATAGGCAATATGATTCTTCCTGCAGGCACACTTATCACTCCACAGCTCCTATCCAAACTTGGTCTGATTTGCACAAAGCCTGGCAGGAAGTTCTTCATCCTCCACCCCATCATCCATAAATACTTGCTGCTGGTGACTTTGGATGCTAAAACTAAATCCATTATCACATTGTGATTGGTATGCATTATTATTTTTATTTAATGTGATTATTTCAGAAAGCAATGAGCAACAAACGTCAATTCAATAGTAAGCTGTCATGCACTTCTCGGCGCAGCGTGACTTATTCAGAAATCACAGTGCAACATTAATCTGCATTGAGCTGTACAGATCAATGCTGTTCTATGCTCTGTGGAGCACTCAGATTGCTGAAGCTGTTGACTAGTGCCGGTTAGTTTTTCACACTTTAATATGCTGGTCTTAGAAAGTGATTGTGTGAGTATTACCTCAATATGTACAACATTATGCAGGTTTATATAAATTAAGGACTTTAATTAAATTAAATAGAATTTTTAAAATTAAATAGATAGGTATCATTACTTTATTGTTCGCATAGCAGTGTTTTAGATTAGCATGCAATGTCCTGCAGATTGCCAGGTCAGCTTCTAAAAGTTATTTAATTTTTTAAAATTTGTTTAAAAAAAGTAAATACCAATTTAAGACTCCTAAACTTAAGACCAAAAAAATAATTATTAAGCATGTAACATTATAAAGCGTCACCATACAACTTTTTCAAGCAAGAAAAGAAATTTTCTTGGGGTTGATAAGCGCAATTGCCTGCTACCAACAAAGCAGCTTACTCCACTTAAAGGCATTTCTATATATGTCTATGGTTCTGGGTCGCTCACCCAAAGTTGCCTGTGAGTTTTCATGAAGCAGGAGGCAGATCTGATAGCCGTAGCAGCAGAATTTTTGTAGTTAAAAGTTATTTTATTTGATTTGATTTTTTAATTTTTCAATCAAAAATAACATAAATAAAATATCATTAACAAAAAAAAATAATAATAAATATATTTCAAAATGGTCGAAAATGGAGTGGAATGAAGCACAAGCTTATTATTTTCCCACCCCATTACCACATACTTCATTCGTCTATTACTCAAACTTATTTCTTCTTTTACTCATTTCTTTTTTTACATGAGACATATTTTATCCTTTTGGCATCTTTGACAAATTATAATTTTAAATCTACCTTTACATTTTATAACATAGACCCCCCTATAGAACTGCAAATAGCCATTAAATAAAGTTTCATCATACCTTCCTCATTTTATCCTGTTTTCAATCACCTTCATCATTACATTCCTTTATTAATATACATTAATACAACTTTTTAAACTGATTATTATGCTGACATTGCTTGAGAGTCTGATCTAGACGGTTCCATAATTTCACACCACAGACAGACATACACAAACGTTTTAAAGTTGTCCTTGTTTTCAACCTCCTTAAATTTAGTTTCAATATATCCCCCTTGTCTTTCTTCAACTTTTGTATGCTTTTTGGATGTAATTTATTCCTAGCTTTAAACATAAATTGTGCTGTTTTAAATTTAACCAAATCAGTAAACTTGAGTATCTATAATTTAAAAAATAATTGATTTATATGCTCCAAATACCCCATACCTTCTATCAGTCTGATTACTTTTTTCTGCATTGTACTAACGGATCGTAAATTAGATTTATATATATTCCCCCAAATTTCAACACAATGACTTATATATGACAACAACAAGTGTGTTATATAATATATACATTGATTTATTGTCCAGGATAAATCTTGCTTCATACACTATTGCTACAGTTTTTACTAATTTTGATATCACATTATTTATTTGCAGTTTCCAACTAATTTTATGATCCAATACAACAATAAGAAACTTAATTGCATATACTCTTTCTATAACTTCATTGTCAATATGTAAATCTATTTCATGACTACTTTTTAATTTCCCAAATAGCATTCATTCATTCATTCATTTATTCATCCATTCATTAATTTTTTTTCAGCTCAGTCCCTTTATCCATCAGGGGTGAGGGGTCGCCACAGCGAATGATCCGCCAACTTATCCAGCATATGTTTCATGCAGCGGATGCCCTTCCCCAACCCAATTGGTAAACACCCAAACACTTTTACATTTACACACATACTCTACGGCCAATTTATCTGTAGTGCCTTTGGACTGTGGTTGAAACCAGAGCACCTGGAGGATATTTCTATAATAATAGTAAATCTACAGTTTTATTCAGTGTTTTTATGACAGCAGTAATTATTTGTACCTAAGCTTTTTATTCATTTTTTTTATTTTTCCATGCATAATTACATTAATTAATCTGTATAATTGCAGTAATAACCTGTATAATTAAATAAATAATCTTTATAATCATATTGATCTGTAAAATTAAAGTAATAATCTTTATAATCACATTAATATGTATATTTACATTAATTAATTATATATTTAAAGTATTAATTTGTAAAATGACAGTAATAAATTGTAGTTATAGTTATGATCTGTTTAATGTCAGTAATAATTTATATAAATGCAGTAATAATTTGTAAAATGGCAGTAATAACCTGTATAATTATAGTTATAATCTGTATGATGCTAGTAATAACTTGTAACTATGGAACAGAAAATTATTATTATTATTTTTACATTGTAAAATCAGCCTTAACATTAATTGCTACAAAGCTGGAATACGAAGGAACAATGAGCCAACGTTCTTATTTCATAATGCCCATGAAGATTAAATGGAAAAGCCTTGGGAACTAAACTGTTACTAGTTGAAATGCACATGTCCTTAGGGTTAAAATCTTTCAACTCAATGTAAAAATCACACTTAAATGTGCACAAGGTAACAGACTGAATGACGCAAGACATTGAGTATAGTTTAACAATACACCATATGAAACACACAGGGATTCCAGTTTACTTTAAATTCAGTCTAATAGTGGAATACATAGTGAATATACAGCAGCAAAATGGTCAATAGTCATTTGATTTCAGCAAGAGCTGGTGATTTGAGGATGAGTGACAGCAACCTTTAGCAATGCAACACAGCTAGCAAAAAGTTGAACAGTTTCACTTGGACAAGAGCAGTAACATTGTGCTGTGATTTTTGATGTCTAAGTGCTACCTTGATTTAAACTTCCAAATTGTTCATTATTCATACCATCATAGTAATGTTCAAATTTTAAATTTTCAATGTCAAAACACACCATGCATCATGAGGTAATCTGCTGTGAATTTCTGTAATCTTACAACTAATAAAACATTTAAAGAATACATGAGGCAATGTTGTATCTCAAATGCAGTGTAAATAAACCAATTTCAATGTCTCAGGATTAACATCTGTAGATCTACTAAGTGTTTCTGCTACAATAAGACTCATTTATGATGATGGCACACTAGATTTTTTAAAATGCCTTTGCGAGGGGTTATTATTTTACTTAAAGAAAAAAAAAGAATTGTGTGGGTGTTTCAATTAATTGAAAATAGTATACATTAATTTATTCACTTCCCTTAGGCTTAGTTCCTTATTTATTAAAGGTCGCTACAGCTGAATGAACCTCCAACTATTGTAGCATATGTTTTATGGAGTGGATGCCCTTCCAGCTGCAACCCAGTACAGGGAAACAATCTCTCAATCACACACACATGCAAATGAACGCATGCATGCACACACACTCATACATAGAGCCTATTTAGTTTTACCCAATTCACCTACACTGTATGTCTCTGGACTGTGGGGGAAACCGGAGCACCCAGAGGAAACCCACGCAAACATGGGAGAACATGCAAATTCGATTCAGAAATGCCAACTGGCCCAGCCGGAACTTGAAACAACCTTCTTGCTTTGAGCCGACAGTGCTAACCACCGAGCGATGCTGCCAAATAGTATACAAACATATATATTTAATGTGTGTGTATAATTTTACACATTGTAAATACAAACATAACATATAATTAATATTACATGCATAAACAACTTACAGCAGATTTCACAGACAAGGTCCTCCGGGGCTCCCAAGCTCTAAAGATTAGTTCACCCATAAACAAAAAATCTGTCACTGCACAAACATCTGCACAAAACATCTTAGGCTGAATGTTCCTGGTGTGTGTTTTACATGCAGTTAAAAAAAGGAAAGGGCAAGTCCTAATCACTGCAAATAGCAGCTGGCATTCTAATGACATTTACTTGTATGTTCCATTTAGAACATTAGATTTAAAAATAATTAAATGTACACAATAACTATTTGGATGTCCATTTTACGTAATTTATCTTATTAAACATCTGATGGCATCTGTAAAAACAAGCTGAAAGAATGAAAGAGTCCAAAGGCTAACAGCAGTTTTTGCACAAGCCAAACATGGATGCCCAAGCATGGATGTCTTTTTTTTATAATCAACTGCCAATGACCTATATAAATATCGCTACACTAATTGCAACTCATGAAGACACCATTCTACTATTTGTTGCATCACTCATTTTAAGGGCTATTGCAATGGGTACTGCATTACATGTCTGAGGGTCCAGGATGTTGATGCGGTGTTTCCACTGCGAGGTTATGGTTGTTGCATGGCTAAAATCGTGGCTTGCAAGCGATCCCTGCTGTTCCATGTGAAAGTGGTGAGCACTCGGGCAGATCTGAGGATTACAGTGGGGGCCTATCCATTGCCTCTCTGCCCATGAACCCCCGCTCCTCCACATGGAGCCATATCTAAGTTTGTAGTGTTTGTGGCAGGTCATCTCCCTGAATGTGTTCGGTTTCGCTCAATGGCAGCAGAGATCAGGCGGCCAACGTGGCATCCGAGGGTGAGCTATTAAGTTCAGATGACAGACTGGGCCCACTACCACCATCCGGGGTGCAATGCATGGTCATAAATCTGGAGTTGAGCATGATGGTTGTGCTTTTCTGGGCAACTTTGGTGGTATTGCTGGAGATGACCCAGCTGTCTGCTCCACTGCCACAGCCTGTTCCACTGGCTAGTGATTGCACCACACCCCCTAAAGGAAGTTGGAGTTTGGAGAAACCTAAGCTTGATGTCCAAAAGCATCCTAACCAGCTTATTATATGCAGTGCTTCCCCTGGATAGGGCTAGCTCTCACCAGGTCTCTGCAGCATATTTCCCCTTCAGAACTGGCATGCTTCCTCAAAATACTGTCGAACTTCTAAAATCTCTACACTAGGCAAAAAGACCAAATACGACCCCCTAAATTCTAAATTATTCCCATAGTCTGGTATTTTGGATCTGGAGACATTGGAAGGTTGCGGCTTTGATGATGCTTGTGCGCTCACACTATGCTTTGCAAACATCTCACCTGGTAAGCGACAAGCTCAGTTGCTGTGGTGCTTTGCTTACACTCTCCGTGTCTCGGGCACACTTCAAAGTTCTCTCTGAAGAGGAACGTCTTTGTTACGTTCATAATTCACGTTCCCCAAAGAAGGGAACAGAGATGAGTGTCTTCCTTGGCACAGCAGCCATGTCTACAGCTGATGGCTGAGTGTTCAGGTTTTACAGCAGCTGAAGTCTGAAGCACTCTCTATATACTCTAATAATGATTAATCACCAGCACCTGTGAAGCTGTGCTCTGCCAACTCATAGGTATTTGTTGGCCTGTTTTCTTACTCTTCAGAAATGAGAAGAACCTGTCCATATATTCCTCTATTTTAAATCTCTGCTCATAATTAATACAACTTGTATATAATGTTTATAGTACATAAATTTGTAAATATTACTCAGTTTTTTTTTTTAAGTATAATCGCTCAACATTTCCCAAGGGATGATTTCAGAAAGCGCAGAGGCCATTCTGTCAACATGCTATAATTCATAGATGGTCTTGAGAAAGTCCGGAAAACATTCCATGTGAATTTAATGTTTCAACTGTGACGCTTCATATAAAGCTTCAAGAACCCTTTTGTGCACTAATACATACATTAAAAATAAATACATACAGTCAGGTCTATAAATATATTGACATTGAAGCAATTCCAACATTTTTGGATCTATGCACCAACACGGTGGATTTGAAATGAAATGAACTGCAGACAGTCAGCTTTAATTTAAGGGTATTAACATCCAAATCAGGTGAACGGTGTAGACCAGTGGTTCTCAAACTTTTTTCACCAAGTACCACCTTAGAAAAAAATTGTCTCTCCAAGTACCACCTTACGACGCTATTTTTTAACCAGTATTAAAAAATAGCGTCGTAGGCCAAATTAAGCAGCTACAGGTGTGCACAGTTTAAAAACGATGCAGATTAATTCCTATTATTAAGAATATGTATTATTATCATTCATTTTAAACATTTGAAATAGTCTGAACATTAACTGTGCTTGCAGATTAAAAAAAAAAAGTTTTTGTTAAAATGTGCTTTTAAAAGTTCATTAAAAAATGGCGCTGTTCTTAAAAAGTAAAAAGAAAACTGCTGTACTTAAATCTACAGTATTCATTGTAGCCTATTCATCAAAAGCTGGAGATGTTGCTTGGACCTTATATATATAGGCTATATGTCACATTCCTACACTTTCAGACAAATCTTGAAATATGTTAAATGTACATATGACAGGGTTCATACAGGCACAGCCTAATGAAAAATCAATTACAGCACCTATTTTTTTTTTCAAGACTGACATGCTATGTATTGAAGACCTGAAAAGTATTCTCAGCAACCCATAAAACATTGCATAGGAATAGATACAAATAAAAAAACATTAAAAAATAATATTTATTGATCATATATTAATAATATAATAAACCTGCACTAAATGCTTGAGAAATCTTTTTTGTACTCAAGTAAAAATACTATTACACAGCTAAAATAACACAAATTTTAGTAAATAATATTAATATTAGGTAAAAGTACAAAGTACTCTTTTAAAAAGTACTAGTTGGTTACTTTTGAAAAAAAAAAATCAGATTTTCATTATGAAATCACTTTTTTACGTGGAAACCTGATTGAATGGTTTAATTGCTTAAATACCAAAGCTACATGTATAGGAAATTGCACTAACAAAGAAAGTATGGTCGATTTTTCCTTTCATGACAATTTTTCAATAGCACTGGTAAAACTACCAAATAATCTTTAAGGCCATAGAGACACTTTTTGCCAATTTTTTAAACGATATTTACAAGCTTTGAAAGGTTTAATTGAAGTATATGGTAAAAAGATTTAAATTTAGCCTTTTATTTACATATTTTACACTATTTTTCTTACAATATGGCAAATTTGTTTCTTAAAAAGCTGTACATCACATGTAGATTTTATTTTACATTTAACCTAATCTAAAATAGAAACTTAAAAAAAAAATACAAGTACACTGTCAGTAAAAAAAAAAAATAAAACAAATTACTTCATTTTACTTGAAGTATTTAAAATATGACAACACTACATTTATCAAAGCAGTGCTTTAAGAGCCTTATTGTTAATTTTGATAAATAAACAATAAGTAACAACGGATTGCTTTGAGCTGTAATGCTTTAAGACAGATCAGAATACAGCTAAATATATAAATCACACAAATACCTCATCCAGAAACATTTCCAGCATAATTAATTTGTCGTAAAGAAAAAAAAAATAAAAAATACACCTTTGCTAAAAGTAAGTTTCACTTCACAACACAGCCAAATAAGAAGACCATTAGCATTGTCATCGATCATGTATCAATCTATTTCTTAATACTTGATAACTTTGAATACTTTTGACTAAATTTAGTCAAGGAACAAAGATAAATAATGTCTACTTTAATAGTGGAAATATCGCGATTGTATTCAATCTGAGCACACAGGCGATCCTGAGAGGACTTGCAGTTCATTTGAAAAAAAAAAAGCCTATTTAAGAGCTCACATATCTGTTTTAGCGATTTGCGTACATGAATGCGATCTCGTGTTAAAATAAAGCACTCGCCACATTTGTAGAAATGAGTTATTGCGCAATACCTCCATTCCCACGCCGCCATTCAGACTGTATTTAGAGGAGTGACAGGTCAGAGGCGTCGACTGGCTGTCGGAGAGCGAAACGTGTTTGTAGATCATCAAAAAGGCAGGAAATATGTCCGCGGTTTAATTACTCTGCTAGACATCTCGATAGTGAAAACATCCGAGAAGCATTATTCCAACAAAACATTTGTTTTTAAGTTGTTTTTTCTGTCTCTGCAACACAGAAAGCATTTGTCCCACCCTTACGTTTCACACAACTAGACAAGGTCGACTGTGATTGGCTACTTTTCATGTCAGTCAAATCACGCTTCAGAATCAATTCTTAAACTTCGGAAACTGATTTATAGCAGCTTATGACACAATGCACTAAAATAAACATTCTAAGCACAGCATTGTGATCGTACGCTTCACAAAACAGCCAATGCTGATCACATCGATGTTATATTAGGCATTAAAGGATTAAAAGTGTTAATTGTTTCTTTCATTATTCAGCGGTTCCTCCGCGTACCACTAGGAGGAAGCCCGCGTACCACTAGTACCACAGTTTGAGAACCACTGGTGTAGACATTACAACAGTTTGCATTTGTGTCTCTCACTTGTTAAGGGACCAAAAGTAATAGGACAGAAAAATAATCATAAATCAAACTTCTCAAACATCATAAATCACACTTTTTAATACTTGGTTGCAGTCAACTACAGCCTGAAGTCTGGAACGCAAATACATCACAGATACTGGGTTTCATCCCTGGTGATACTCTCCCAGGCTTCTACTACTGTCTTCAGTTCCTGCTTGCTCTTGGGACATTTTCTCTTCAGGTTTGTCTTTAGCAAGTGAAATGCATTCTCAATCGGTTTCAGGTTATGGCATTGACTGTGCACTTTCTTTTAAAGAATGTTCCAAACAGTTGCTTTGGCCACACCTAATGTTTTTGCTATCCCTCTGATGGGGTTGTTAGATTTTTTGGTAACACTTTATAATAACTACACACTATGAATCATTTATTAAGCATTAGCATCTAGTGAATTCATTATCTGTTAAGCATTCCCTTTACATTAATAAACATTAGTAAGCAGTTTAAAACTGCAGCTACAAATGCTGTATTCTTGACTTATAAGCACCTATATGTGGTAGGTGGACCCTTTAGGTGCGTGCGTTGCGTGCTAATAACGTCAAGGCTTTATATAAGCAGGTGCGCGCTCCGTCTCCGGTTGGCATTTTGTTGTTTGGACCTGTTGATGGGAGTCTCTCCACTAGCCCTTCAGTGAGTAAAGCATGTTGGAAACCGTGAGTAAGATGGAACAGATTATTAAGTTTACATGAGTGTATTTTTCTTTTAAGGATAGTGGTGGTGTCAGGGTTTTGCCCTTTGTTATTTTAGCTTTTCCTGTAATGCTTTTTGTTGTCCACTAGACGTCATCATTTAGTAGTTTTCTATTTGGTATTCGTAATCATTGTCATTGATTTCACATGTGCCTTGTTTAGTTTCTTGTATTTAAGTAGCCTCAGTTTCATCTGTGCTTGGCTCAGTTATTGTGGATTCAAGCCTGTCAACCACTGTGAGTTTTTGTAAGACTTTTTGTAAAGCCTCTTAGTTATAACTCTAAAATCTTTAATGACATATCTTTTGAGTTTGTTGAGTTCAACTCTTCAGGTGTTTTTTGCCTATTTTTTGAGTTTTGTAATTTTGGATATTGGAGGACTCTGTTTTTGCCTCACTTTACTTTTATCTCTTATTGAAGATTTTTTGTTAATAATAAATTTCCACTGTGAAGCAAGCTGCCTTTCTTTGTTTGGGTTCTTCATTTCCCAGTAGCTCAGTAGGGAAGTCATTCACCTCTCATGCCAGAGACCCGGGTTTTATCCCCGATCCTGACAGAATAACTGGGCCAAACAACATGGAGCCAGAATGCCCCAGTTCTCAGGAGCTACTTGCCACAGTGGCTCAACATGGGTTGATCGTCCAACGCCATGAGAATGTCCTAGTACAGCAAGAGGCCCTGATGGCCAAACACTCTCAGGTACTTTCTGAACTAATGACTACTGTTCGCCAACTTTTTGACAGATTGTCAACCTGCACAACTCCAGCCTCCATTACCACCCCAGCACCTGTGTCAGAATCTCGAGCACCCTCTCCCATGATGGAACCTTGTCTACCTCCACCACAACACTTTTCAGGTGATCCTAGTGCGTGTGCGTGCGGGTTTCCTAACCCAATGTTCTCTCACCTTTGAATTACAGCCATCATCTTTTCCATCAGATCGGGCCCAAATTGCGGTCACCCTGTTGTCCGGTAATGCCTCTTCCTGGGCCACTGCAGTATGGAAGGCTAAATCACCCTTTTGCTCAAGCTACATGGCGTTTGAACAGGAGTTTAAGCAAGTCTTTGACCATCCCCTTAGTGACCGGCAAGCCTCTAAAAAACTCCTCACCCTTCGACAAGGGACTGGCAGTGTGGCAGAATATGCTATTCAATTTCGAATAGTGGCTGTAGGGAGTGGCTGGAATAATGAAGCTCTTATGGTCTGCTTTCAGAACGGGTTATCTGAGATTATTCAAGCTGATTTGGCTACCAAGGAACCTGCCCAAGATCTCGAGTCCCTAATAGACCAAGCAATTCAACTGGATAATCGACTGAAGGAGAGAAATTTGTATCGCTCCACTGTTTCCACTGAAGCGTTCACTCCAACCTCTTCTTCCCCAGTACTGTTACACCAAGACAATCCCGAGCCTATGCAGTTGGGCAGAACTCGCCTTTCTCCTACGGAGAGGGACCACCGCATGAGAGAGCGGTGTTACCTCTATTGTGGTCTGTCTGATCATTTTCGCTCCACCTGTCCCCAGCTTTCGGGAAACGCTTATTCAAGCAGGGAAGGACTGTAACGGTAGTTAACTCAAGCACCTCACCTTCCAAATGTGGTTTGTTCCTCCCCATCACCCTCACTTGGGCAGGCCAAAGATCCCAACTTCAAGTCTTTATTGACTCTGGTGCTGCAGGAAACTTCATGGACATCACCCTGGCAAAAGACCTCAATATTCCAATTGACTCTCTTCCGGAACCACTGTCAGTTACAGCACTGGATGGCAGACCATTAGCTCCAGGAGAGGTTACTCACCTTACTTCTCACTTGTCTCTTTCCATCTACCAACATGAAGAGAAGCTCTGTTTCCACCTCATACAGTCACCTGAGTTTCCAGTTATCCTCGGACATCCCTGGCTTTTGCAGCATAACCCCCACATTGACTGGGTAAGTGGAACCCTTCTGACCTGGAGTCCTACCTGTCAAAACACCTGTCTGAATCTGAAACCTCTGAACCCCATTTTCGAGTCTCGAGAACCCGTGGATCTGTCTCAAGTTCCAGCCCAGTACCACCACCTCAAGGCTGTCTTCAGCAAGAAGAGAGCTACCTCCTTACCGCCCCACCGTCCATATGATTGCGCCATCGAGCTACTTCCAGACTCCTGCCCCCCAAGAGGCAGTATTTTTTCCTTGTCCCTTTCTGAGTGTACTGCCATGTAAAGTTATATCGAGGAATCCCTCGCAGCAGGAATCATCCGACAATCCACCTCTCCTGCAGGCACGAGGTTTTTCTTTGATAGAAAGAAGGATGGTGGTCTGCGCCCATGCATATATTACAGGGGGCTTAATAAAATCACCATCCGCAACCGCTATCCCTTGCCACTCATGTCCACTGCTTTTGAGATCCTACAAGAGGCCTCTATTTTTACTAAGCTTGATCTGCGCAATGCTTACCACCTTGTGCGCATCAAACAGGGAGATGAGTGGAAGACTGCTTTCAACACACCCACAGGGCACTTTGAATATCTAGTGATGCCCTTTGGTCTTACCAATGCTCCTGCAGTGTTTCAAGCCCTCATCAATGATGTTCTTCGAGACATGCTGAATAAGTTTTTATTTGTCTACCTAGATGACATCCTTATTTTCTCAAGCTCCCTCCAAGAACATATATTTTACGTCCGCAAGGTCCTCCAACGTCTTCTTAATAACCACCTATATGTTAAACCCGAGAAATGCCAGTTCCATGTTACCCAAGTCAAATTCCTTGGATTTGTCATCAAGCCCGGACAGATCCAGATGGATCCGCAAAAGATCCAAGCTATGGTGGACTGGCCTTCCCCCTCATCGGTCAAAGAGGTGCAACGATTCCTTGGTTTTGCTAATTTTTATAGGAAATTCATTCTGAATTTCAGCACTGTGGCAGCCCCATTATCCGCCCTCACCAAGGAGAATGGTGCTGGGTTTCATTGGGGACCCGAAGCTGAAGAGGCTTTTATCAAGCTAAAAAAGCGCTTCACATCAGCCCCTATCCTCCTCATTCCGAACCCTGACAAACCTTTCATGGTGGAGGTTGATGCTTCCGATGTGGGCATTGGAGCAGTGTTGTCTCAGAGAGGTGAGGATAACAAACTTAACCCATGCGCATTTCTCTCTCATCGTCTAACTCCCACTAAGAGAAACTACCACGTGGGTGATAGGGAGTTATTGGCAGTGAAGCTAGCTCTCGAGGAATGGAGACACTGGCTTGAGGGAGCCAAACACCCCTTTCAAGTTCTCACTGACCATAAAAATCTTGAATATGTTCAGCAGGCGAAGCGACTCAACCCCCGACAAGCCAGGTGGTCCTTATTTTTCAACCATTTTCATTTTACCCTCACCTACCGCCCTGGTTCAAAAAACCTAAAACCAGATGCCTTGTCCCGAGCATATGCAAAATCCATTCTAGAAGACTGCAAGAAATCTATTGTCCCCAGCTCTAAGATCATTGCCCCCATTAGGTGGGATCTGGAGGGTCTTGTAAGTAAAGCCCAAACTAAAGATCCCGACCCAGGTGGAGGCCCTACTGACACTCTGTATGTCCCCAAAGTTGTTCGCTCCAAAGTCCTCCAATGGGGACATTCATCCTAACTTACTTGCCACCCAGGGTCTGTCCGCACTCTCGAGTTTCTGCAGAGACGGTTCTGGTGGCCAACCATTAAGAAAGATGTCACCATGTACGTCAAAGCATGCCCCACCTGCAACCAGAACAAAAGTTCCCATTGTGCACCTCAGGGACTTCTGCATCCACTTTCCATACCCCACAGGCCCTGGTCACATATATCCATCGACTTATATCCGTCGGAAACCATCTTAGTCTAGTGTGTAGGGTATTTGCTTTGAGTGATGTGATTTTGTATGGGGTGTTATTCCAATTAAGGTGACGTTGTGTGGAGTTTGCATGTTCTCCCTGCGTTTGTGTGGGTTTCCTCCAGTTGCTTCGGTATGCTCCTAAATCCAAAGACATGTGGTACAGGTGAATTGGGTAGGCTAAATTGTCCGTAGTTTATGAGTGTGTGTGTGTATGTGTGGATGAATGTTTCCCAGAGATGGATTGTGGCTGGAAGGGCATCCGCTGCGTAAAAACTTGCTGGATAAGTTGGGTGGTTCATTCCGCTGTGGCGACCCCAGATTAATAAAGGGACTAAGCTGACAAGAAAATGAATGAATGAATGAATGAGTGTTATTCCAATTTTTCCTTTTTTTTCCTTGTATGTGTTGCTGTGGTTGTTGCTGTTGTCATTATTAGTAGTCTTATTATTATTATGTCGAGAAGTTAGTGTCATTGTTATGATTGTAGTGATGATGTGACATTAACTTACTTGCTTAGTATTGCCCAATCGGAACCAAGAGTTGGTGTGACTGTGATTTTTTGAATTGTGTGGTTTGTGGTGTATACAGATTATTATATTTTGATTTTTGTTTAGGGTTTGTGATTTCATTTTCAACGTTTGGGGGTCCTACATAGTGGTTCCTATTTGGGTGTTATTATATGCTGGAGTGGGACACATTGAATAACAACCAGGAATAACAACTGATAACCAATTTCATTTTTGTTAATTGCGGGTGGGATTTATATTGGTATAGTCTTCCTGGTATTTGATTGATATTGTTTTGATGTTTTTTTTTATTTTTTGCAATGCATTTTCTTTTTGTGGTTTGTTTTTCTAGAATAACCACCTAATTAGCTTTACTAATTTGGTTTATGCCATTTGTGGGTGGGGCTTATGTTTGTATGGATTTTTGGGGTATTGTATTGATCTCTATATTATGATTTTTCTGTGTCTATATTTCCCTTTTGTGGCTAAATGTATGGTGTTCTAGAGTGATACCGGCTACTAAGGCTGCTCGATTTTGGTAAAAATCATAATCACGATTATTTTGGTCATAATTGTAATCACGATTATTCCAAACGATTATTAGTTAAAGTCAAAATTATTACAGCTCCTGAGAATTTTTTTTAAATAAATATTTCCCAAATTATGTTTAACAGAGCAAGGAATTTTAACAGTATTTGCTCTAATATTTTTCTTCTGGAGAAAGGCTTATTTGTTTTGTTTTGGTTAGAGTAAAAGCAGATTTAAATATTTTGAAACCTATTTTAAGGTCAATATTATTAGCCCCTATAGGCAATATATATTTTTGATTGTCTGCAGAAGAAACTACTGTTATACAATGACTTGCCTAACCCTAATTAAGCCTTTGAATCACACTTTGAATTTAAATGTTTGTATTTAAAAAAAAAATGTATACTAAAATATGTACTGTCATCATAGCAAATATTAGAAATTAGTGATTAAAACTATTATGTTTAAAAATGTGTTGAAAAAAAAACTTATTTCCATTAAACAGAAATTGGGGAGGAAAAGGGTTGCTAATATTCAGGAGGGCTAATAATTCTGACTTCAACAGCATATATTATTTCCTCCCTGCAAAGGAAAAAGAAATAAATACAATAAAAGAAAAATATGAAACAAACTGCTTTAAGCATCTTCACTGTAAGAAAAACACTTTAGCTACAAAAGTCTTTCAGTCAAGAGCAGAGAGGGATTTTCTCGTTTTTTTATTAGTCATGATAAAACAGGCGGCAGTTATTGTGCTCTGTCACTTTAATGGTTTTGCTTTCACGCGTGTTTTGACTCTCAACTCGTTTGTTTATTACACAAATGAGGGTTAATATGAATATTCACTAAACACAGCGTTTTGACATCTATTTGAACATTAAAGCGCTCACGCCAATGACTTTAGATGTGTGTGCTCTCTGCTCGTCGCAATGTGCGATTGAAACCAAGTGCTGATCGCATGCTTCTGACTATGTCTGTGCGTTGCACACACATGCACAAAAGCATGCGGTCTTTCGCGCTTTTAAGAGCAACAAGTGAGGACAACTGGAAAGGGGGTGGTAAATAATGGAATAATCGGTTATCTTGATTAATGGTTTTTCATAATCGTTAGAATCGTTGATGCTTTAAGACCTTATGAGTACAGAATTGGGAAGGTGTCCTTAACTGGTGTTTTTGCTAGTGAGGAAAACTGTTTAATTTTAATTTTTGTTTAGACCAAAAATGTCAGAATTGTGTTGATGTCCCAATATTTATGAATCCGACTGTAAATAAATACAATAAAAAATTATAATAATAAATATTTAAAACTGTAAATACTGAAACGTTTTCACCTATATCTTCCCTCACACTGCTAAACAGGGTTTACCTTTATTATTGTATATATTAGATGAACTTCCATCTAATAAAACTTGCATATAAAAGGCAGTAACAGTTTTTCTTAGTTGCTTTGGTGCATTTTTTCACAACACCACTTACATTTGCACAACAGTTAATGCATTTCTCAAAACAATTAGTACAAACTGCAAAACCTAGTTGATAACCTGCAAAGCGTGTCACTTGCTCAAAATTGATAGCTCATTTCTCAAAAGCAAAAATTCATGTCAAAGAAAGAATTAGTGTCGTCAAGATGAAAAGTCCTGACACCATTGTTTATGAACAAGATAGTCATATGGGTTTGTCATGTTTCATTATGACGATTTTCTTATGGTACATTTTTTCCAATGCAAAAAAAGTCTGAATTTGGGGACATTTTCTGAAAAATGCGCAAGACCAGCCTGATCTCACGAGAAAACTTAAGTATTTTACGTTTTGCCAGTTTAGGGAATTCATAAGAGTTCAGTCGTACAAAATTGTATGATTTTATAAAGGAGGCGTGGCACCTAACCCCACCCCTAAAGCCAACCATCATTGGGGGATGAGCTAATCGTACTAAACTGTATGAAGTAGATCGTACAATTTCATCTGAATTAGCCACTAAATGAAAAAGTTACAAATTGCTGTGAGATTTTGTTGGTAAGACAGCACTATATACTATTTGCACAGCCATTTGAAATCTACAGTAAAGTTGGACATCACTGCATTTAGTGAGGTATCTGAGTACAAGACACTGAATGTGGGTTTCACATTTTTACTACATATGCTTTTTGCGATTCTAATTTATTCACAGCATAAAGAATGAAGAATAAATACACCCTTATTTACAAGAAACATAAACTTCCTTTGGGTAGAGCTGTGCACAACTGTAAACAATATTGCAGTACATATTGGAACTGAACCTACAACAAACACGTCTTTAAATAATTCATGAAATTGTTAAGTTTAGAAGACATTTGCAGGAAAAAGATTTTTTATTGTCTATACAATTAACATTTGACAGATTTTGACAACTAGTTCAACATTTATGTAATGACTCAAGTAATGAAATGAGGAACATTAGTTTTACATGGAATGACTAATCAGCATTCACAAGTTTAGTTAATTTTCACTGACATGACATAAGCAAATGATAATGTTATAAAACAGCAGAGAGTTGTATGAAAGGAAGTCACGATCACCAGCGACCTAATATCCAGATTGCTGGTAAACACTCACATTCACACAAACTACAAATCTGCCATGTTATGGACAAGATATTCAGTCATGCAACACACACACATGAACCTGCTCCAAGTCTCCACTGATTAGACTCTCACAGCTGATGCTGCTTTTGGGACTGATTACTGAACTACTTAAACAGCACAAACACATTCAATGTTGATGAGCTTTGTCTACTGTTTGTGACACTAAAAAGCATTTTCTTGCTTAGCATTGTTTTGATCCTCGCCTTGTTTATTTGTTTATTCCTGTCTGCTGCCTGCCTCTGACCATTTGCCTGCCTATTGAC
Source organism: Danio rerio (assembly GCF_052040795.2). NCBI lineage: Eukaryota > Metazoa > Chordata > Actinopteri > Cypriniformes > Danionidae > Danio > Danio rerio. The sequence goes on along the minus strand of NC_141034.1, from coordinate 16,477,565 downwards.
TATGATTCTGGATTGCCTGTATACATCTGTTTGCCCCTGTTTTGACCATTGCTTGCCTGACCATTCTAATAAACCTGCATTTGGATCTGCACCCCTGTTGTCAGCGTCGCACTTCCCCATTACACAATCGATGCATGTCCAAAAGCATGTTCAATTTGTTGTAAGGAATGAGAAACTGCTACCATGATGTGCACAAATGACTAATTGTTTTGAGAAATGCATGTACTACAAATGTAAATAATGTTGTAAGAAATACACCAAAGAGATAAACTGAGAAAAACTGTAATCAGAAATGGGGCTAATAAAAAAAATTGTACCATTATAAACAATGTTTATTGTACGTTTTACAGAGGGTAAAATATCCAGTAAGCGTAGCTAAAAAGTGTACTCTGGTTGAGGCAACAAACCACCTGACTAGGTTGGACCACTTTGCTAGACCTTTCTTCTTTTAATCACCAATACAACAATGTCTAAGCAATTTATGAATTTTTCAGTATTGAGACAACAAAAGTCATTTTTTTATAACGTATACTGTATTTATCCCAACATCTACTTTTAGACAATGAATGAAGCTACTGTCTTTAGCTGTGGTGCTGTGATGTTAGACATGTTTGATTAAATAGTTTGACTACTGTATGCTCAACACATTCTAGAATGTGCATTTCAGTTTATTCTTCTGATGCAATTAACATCACATTTGTCATTATTTCACAACCTACAAATCTATTCAATGATGACTGTACTTAAACTGACAACTGATTTTTGAGCCCAATGAATGGTAAATTGTTTGTTTGCTGTGTTTATATTTCCATCACAGTATGGAGGCTGTGATTGGACTGGCACTGTTATTATTCTGACACATGAGCCTTGTTTTGCCAGTGGCAAGAATTAACGTTAATTTAGAAGCTGTTGTCAGAGTCCATCGATTAAAATTTTTGAAGCACGAATTGGATAATCAAAAAAAAAAAACATCAACTGGATTTCAATGGGTACACATGGAATTAACTACTGTTTAAAATAAATAAATAAAAACATGACCCAGATGTTAACTGTAAAAGTAGAGCTCTATTAATAGCATAATGTGCTTTGATATTTGCAGCTGACCTACCATGACAGCATTAACAAGTTGAGAGAGAAATACAGTTTAATTCTATATGCTTACCGACGCAGGAGGAGGACATACAGTTCAACAGTAGTGTGTCTTGTGCTAATTCAGCTGTGGTATATTCCTAGTCTTTTTTAATTCACTGTTTATGTGGGCAGAGCTTTGATGAGATAGTCCATTCATGGTGGCATGCAACTTTAAATAGCTTTAAATAACTGTAAAAGTGTTACTGTATAATGTGCAAAATTATTTATGCCATGAGTTAAAACATAATGGAACAAATTATAGTCATTAAAGCAATGTTGTTCAACTTGAAATGGGAAGGCTTCTAAGAGACGAGATAATGTCATAACAACAAACACATATTGAGGTGGGGGCTGTGTTGAGTTGATGTAAATGTAATTAAAGTTATGGACAACGAGCTAACAACAGACTTGAGTACACCAACGCACAGGGGTGATCCATTATGTCATTTTAAAGCTGAGGCAGGTAATTAGCAGCACACTCAAGGCATTTGATGGAGTGTAAATCTATGCCGTGCGCCTACTCTACCAGTCAAATTTTAGACACACTTGACTGAATCCATGTTTCTGAATCATTTGACATTATATTTAATAACAAACCTGCATGTTTATTTTTTTTGATTCTTGTCATTGTTATAAATTATTAATTTTAATATGTTAAACTGGGTTATTACAGGTGACTAAAACTAATCAGAACATTTCCATCACAGTGGCATTTTGATCATTGCATAATTGTTATTGTGTTGGTGAATTTAATTTTATAATATTCACTAACTTAATATTCTATTTGGCTTAGTCCCTAATAATCAGGGGTTGAAACAGCAGAATGATCCACCGGTTACTCTAACATATGTTTTATGCAGCAGATGGCCTTTTAGCTACAGTGCAGCAATGAGAATACACAAACTTGTGAAACCCCAATGCTGGAAAACAGCAATAGACTCTCTTATTCTCATTCTCTCAAACTGAACCAACTGAAGGAAACCCACGCGAACACAGGGAGAACATGCAAACTCCACTCAGAAAGGCCACCTGGTCATACTCGAAACAAATCTTCTTGCTAAACACTGAGCCACCATTTCTATCTATCTATCTATCTATCTATCTATCTATCTATCTATCTATCTATCTATCTATCTATCTATCTATCTATCTATCTATCTATCTATCTATCTATCTATCTATCTATCTATCTATCTATCTATATATATATATATATATATATATATATATATATACAATAAAAATGGTATCATATATATATATATATATATATATATATATATATATATATATATATATATATATATATATATATATATATATATAAAATAATTGTATTATTATTATTATTATTATTATTATTATTATTATTATTATTATTATTATATTTAGTGGAAGTAGTAATAGTACTGGTATAGTTATACTTTGGGAGGCGTATTCGACTATAAAACAGATTCTTTATTTATTATCCAAGCCAACTGGAGATTTTATTTTACAGGTCTTGAAGTTTGATGAGAACAGTCACAAAAAAAAAGACTAACCTTTATTCATAGAGAGACCCTAAAACATGTCATTTTTTTTTGTAGTTCTATAGCACACCCACGCAAACACGCACACACGCACGCATGCACGCACGCACGCACACACACACACACACAAACACACACACACACACACACACACACACACACACACACACACACACACACACACACACACACACACACACACACACACACACACACACAAATTGTTAACTAGTGGGAAGCCATTTTGCTTACAGCACTGGGGAGTAATTAGGGAGTGAATTGAGTGGAGTGAATTACAGGTCCAATATTTAAACTATATTAGGTTTGACAAGCTTTAACTGTTATGTTTTTCAAAAGTTTGTGTTGTGAGTGATGAGGCATTTCTTCACAAGGACAAATGACCGTTCTGTAGATGTGATCAATGGCATTTTACAATGAAATGGATTTCATTTAGGGTTAAAGTAAATGTTAAATAAAATTCAATGGAGAGTATTTTGACTGGCCTGCTATATTTGTTTATCCCAAGAAAACATGCAAAATCTGTACTTTGTGCTGTAAGGTCTAAATACAGTCATAAAAAGGTTGACCTATTATAACTTCTTTTCTAACATTTAGTTTTCAGTAGGCCGATAAATAATTTTAATTTTTAACTCGAATGAATTGTTGACACTGATAGTATAGTACACTGATTTGTTTGAATAAAACTAAGTTTTCACATCAACAACCACCTTTTTATCTAATTTTACAAATGACCACTAATATTTTACAATTAAATTACAGCACATCTATGCTGTAAAAGGAACCTTATGAAATTATCATGTAAAGGGTCTGGTGGAAAGCCAATGTCACATTTGGCGTTGTGCAGGGAATAAACAAAGGCAAGGATTTAGATGCAGCCAAACACATATTTATTTAAACAAACCAAACTAAAACAAACCAAAACAACGAGCAAAACACACAGACATCATGCGAGTGACTTAACCAATGACCATGAAGGGCTAACACAACGGTATAAATACACAAGAAAACAATTAACTAAACAAGCTGACGAGGAGGTGGACAAAATTAAATCAAAGTTTAACAAGATAATAAAAAAGTGACATGAAAACATAGAAGTGAAATACACAAAAACAGAAACCAGGATGATACAGCAATGATGAATGCTGTCGGAATGTATGTTGCAAGAAGCGGTGACTATATAAACTGTGGAAAATAGAGCAGATGCACACAAACACAGATTTAGGTAGTAGATAGGCTAGTCTTCCTGGCGAAAAATGTTTAGAAAAAAAGATGGCCAAACTAAATGATGATGATAATTTTGTGATTACATACAAATACAGATACAGAAAAAAAAAGACTAGTTATACAATAAGAACATGTTGTCAATTCAATGTTTGTTTTGCAGACTAACAAAAAAATATAGCTTAAATGGGGCTAATAATTTTGCCCTTAAAATGGGTTTAAAAAATTAAAAAATGCTTTTATTCTAGCCAAAATAAAACCCATAAGACTTTCTACAGATGAAAAAATATTATCAGACATACTGTAAATGTCACCGACTCGGTCCCAGTCATTCCCCTCTCTGGCCAGCAGAGGTCATCATCACCTGACTTTTAAACATTACATCATCCACTTAAACTGATAGCGCACACACCTGTTCCTCATCCTGCTAACGACCCACACTCACCTATATAAGCCACTCTCTCACTCCAGTTCAGTGCGAAGTCTTGTTCTGCCCTGGCTAACACTACTAAGCGGTTCCTGAACATTGCCTGCTTTACCGTTGACAACTTTGGACTGTATTTCGACTCTGTATTGCCTGCCGCCTGCCCTGAACTCTAGCCTGCATCCTGACTTTGATCCTCGCCGCCTGCCTTTGACCCATGCCTGAACATTCACCTTGTGTTTGCTAGCCGCCACCCCTTTGACTAACTACAATTGGGGGGGGGGGGGGGGCTATCAATTGATTTAAAAAAAAATTAACTAATTAATCACACTTTTTTTTGTTTTTTTGCAGTTAATCACAATTATTAGGAAATGCCATATATATTACAGAAATAAAAACACAAGCATACAAGTGCCATTTAAATTTTAAAACAATCAATGTCAATAACCAACAAAAAGGATTTCTATGTTGGATTCTAAGTGGACTACAAAAAAAAAAAAAAAAAAAAAAATATATATATATAAAATATAGGCATTGCAATTATGGAAAATTATAATAATAATAATAAAGTATTGAATACACACAATTGTACTCATTGTAAAGTTGTATTGAGAGTTGAGTACGTCCTTGTTACATACAGTATGTATCATTACATGGGAACAAAATGTTTAATGTTTAATCGGGGGTCGTTAGTGTGCTTTTACCTAGCTAATATAGACTAGGGATTTTTGGAAATAGGACAGTACGTTGGGAAAGTGTCAGTCCCCGCAGGGAGAGGACGCAGCGGAGACCACCTGGTACCCAGAAGGGGAGACCTGATGGTAAAGAGACATATGGACTAGCCCTAATGAGGGGGAGTGCTAGATATAATGAGCTGGTTAGTGGTTTAGGGAAGACACGGGACCGCCTAATAAGGGGGAACACTCCATGGTAATAATACATATGGCATCCCCAAGTGGGGATGCACATAGCTGGCACCGATCCTCAATATGCGTGTAGACCAAATGGGTGTACCAATCGCACACTGAGCCATGCACTCGACTCCTCCACTGAGTCGATGCTGGGGGCCTCGGAGGAACTCTCTAGGGTTCACCTGAAAAGGGAAACTTCATAGTAGAACGTAGAGCGAAACTTACCAGCAATCGCTTGTGACACCGAGCTTAATTTCCCCCCGATTGATTGGGGTTACCCAATACCTGGGAGGAAACTGGCTCCACTTGAAGATTAAAGAATCTCGTGAATGTGTTAGATGTCGCCCAACCCGCAGCTCTGATGATATCTGTGAGAGAGGCGCCGCGTGATAACGCCCATGAGGAAGCGACACCTCTAGTAGAGTGCGCTCTCACGTTAGGAGGGCGCAGCTCACCCTGGTATTGATAAGCGAGGGCGATGGCATCAACTAACCAGTGGGCCAACCTCTGTTTTGATACGGCACTTGTCTTCTGTTGACCACCATAACAGATAAAGAGCTGTTAACATGATCTTACAATTTGCGTTTGTCCCACGTAAAGGCGCAAATCGCAAACGGGACAAATAGCCAACAACAACCGGCCCCGAATTCAAGGCACAATTTGCTGACGGAAAATGCCTCCAGATGAATGATGCCAATGCGATCAGCAGAGCTGTCTTTAATGACAGAATTTTAAGAGATACCGAATCGAGTGGCTCGAACAGATCTCTCTGGAGACCCGCTAGGACTATAGAGAGATGCCAAGAGGGCATGAGAGGGGGGCGGAAAGGATTTAACCGCCGCGCGCCTCTGAGGAATCGGATGATTAGATCATGCTTCCCGAGCGTGTTGCCATCTACCGCGTCATGAAGGACAGAGAGCGCAGCCACACAAACCTTTAGTGTGGAGGGTGACAGCCTACGCTCCAGCTTATCCTGAAGAAAGGATAACACAATGCTAATCTGGCAAGTTCAAGGGTCTTCTCGGCGAGAAGCACACCACTTAGAGAATAGACTCCACTTTAGGGCGTAGGCATGCCTCGAAGAGGGTGCTCCAGCCTGACTGATGGTGTTAAGTACCGCGGGTGGTAAGTCACCTAAGTCTTCCGCGCTCCGTCTATGGACTATAAGTGGAGGTTCCAGAGATCTGGGCGTGGGTGCCAGATGGTGCCTGAGAGAGGAGGTCCTCCCTAAGGGCAATGCGCCAAAGAGGGGTGTGAGCTCTGAAACCCAGGTTTGCACAAAGTTTGTGCGATTAGGCTCACTGGGGGAAATGCATATTTGCGCATGCCCGATGGCCAGCTGTGAGCCAGTTCATCCATGCAGAGGGGGGCCTCAGTCAGGGAATAAAACAGCTGGCAGTGTGCATTCTCGTTGGAAGCAAACAGATCGATCTGGGCTTCCCTGAATCGCGCTCATATCAGCTAGACTAAATCAGGTGGAGTCCCCACTCTCCTCGGGACACTAGCATGGTTGAGCTCACCTGGAATGTGGATGGCATGCAGCGATTTCAGCCGCGTGTGACTCCAAAGGAGCAGACAGCGAGCAAGCTGAGACATGTGGCGGGAGCGTATACCCCCCATACGTTGGACATTAGCCACCGTCACCATGCTGTCCATCCTGACCAGCACTTGTTTCTGCTCAAGCACCGATAAAAAGAGGCACAGAGCCAGATACACTGCCAACAGCTCTAGGCAGTTGATATGCCAATGCAGGCGGGGTCCGGATCACGAACCTGCGGCTGCATGCTCGTTGCACACGGCCCCCCAGCTTGTGCTGGAGGCATCTGTCATTACAACAACATGCTAGATACTAGCGCTAGGGGCACTCCGGCCCGTAGAAAAGCCAGATCCGTCCAGGGGCTGTTTGTGTAGAGACACAGAGACCCGGTTAGTACTCGTGTGCCATGCCTGTCTGGGGACTCAATCGCAAAGCCAACACTGAAGTGGTCTCATATGCAGCAAACCGAGAGGCATAACTGTGGCTGCGAATGCCCAAGGAGCCTCTGAAAACATTTCAAAGGGACCACTATCTTCTTCTGGAGCTCGTTTACACAGGAAAGATTCAGCCTAGTGCGCTCCTCGGAAAGCCACACAACCATAGCGACCGAATCCAGCTCCAGCTCGAGATAAGAAATCCTCTGCACAGGGCAAAGTTTGCTCTTCCCTCGGTTGACCTGAAACCCCAACTGGTTGAGGTGGAGAAGCACTTTGTCTCTGTGCATAATCAGCTGATTGCGAGACAAGGCTAGAATGAGCCAGTCGTCGAGATAGTTGAGTATGAGGATGCCCTTGAACCGCTGTGGTGTTAGGGTACCCTTCACGAACTTGGTGAAAACCTGTGGAGTCAGAGGACTTTGTTTTGCCACGCTCATCCTTCGAATGGGGAAGAATGGAAACATGAAAATGTGGGTTCTTCCGTTCTATGGCTGCAAACCAATCCTGTGGACGGACGCTCTGAAGCAAGCGTTTCTGCATGAGCATTCTGAAAGGCATTTTGTGTAAATGACAGTTCAGTCTGTGCAGATTTAGGATTGGCCTTTACCACCCGCTCCCGTTTTTTTGGGCACAATGAAATATGGGCTGTAAATCCTGGACCTCATCACGGCTGGAGGGACCTGCTCGATTGCATCCTTCGCCAATCTCCTCTCGCAAAACAGGGGCATTCTAAGAGGTAACCCTCGTGAAAAGGACACCCGTGAACATAGGAGGGCAAATAGCAAACTGAATCCCATAAACTCTTTTGGAAATTTGGTTGCCGCTGGCCCAGAGGCTGGCAGCGAAGAGTTTAGATTCGTTGTGGACTGATTTAATAATCCTCAGGCCCCCACCGAGGAAAGATAAGGTCCCCTCTTCTCTGAATGGCCCGTCCCGGGATCGCTTCACGGTCTGTTTACCGGACTTAGCGGCACCATGGGGTGGTGGCATCACAGTCCTGCGGGAGGCTCGGCCTTGCCGCTTGGCCGGTGGAGCGGGCAGCTGAAGCGTAGCAGATATTGAAGCTGTGGGTGGTCGCCCTCGGCAAGGAGCTGCCGCAGTGGAAGGGGCAACGGTAGGAGCAGTTTTCCGAGCCCGCTGATAGATGAGTTCACCCATCACCTTGGACTGCTCTTTTACCGTGGAGAATTCTTGGGTGAACTCCCCAACGGTGTCCCCGAACAGGCCAGCCTGGGATATGGGAGCATTAAGAAAGCAAGCTTTGTCAACGTCACTTATATCAGCCAAGCTCAGCCAAAGGTGGCGTTCCTGGACCACTAATGTGGCCATCGTCTTCCGATTGGGTGGTCATGAGAGCATAATCGGTTGCCGTATGGAGTATATTGCTCATGCAGCAACAATTCTGATGAGCTGACTCCATCAGCCGACAGATATAGCCCTAATTGGCTCATCAGTTTCAGCTGTGGAGCCAAGCTCCACCAATTCAATTGGCATTTCATTGGCCCGTTTTCATATCTTTAAAAGTGATTGGTCATCTAAAGCACTCCCAAACTCTTTTTATACAGACACACGTAGGAGTTCCCTTATGAAGGGATATATTAATTATGAAGTAGAAACAATTTTGCTTAGTCCTGCTAAACATTTAGCCAGTTGCTAAGACAGTGCAGTCTATTGACAATATCTGTGGACAATGTGGCCTAGGGGTACATCAAAGGCACATACCAGAGACTATAGACTTTGGTCACACCATATCTAAACATTTCATTCTAAACACCTTTGAGGGATACGGACAACGCTAAGGCTATAGTACACATATAGAATGTTTTAAAGAGACTTTGGACACAGTCAGCAATGTCAGATGTTTGCTTTTGTTGCTAGGAAACACACACACACAGACAATGCACACAATACAGCACACATGGTGAGTTAGGGATTCCTTCAGATTCATCAACACTTACGATCACGTTCATCAAATTTTCTTAAAATAAGCATTCTAAAGTATTGCTGTATTTGACAAGCAAGGATTTTGACACAGCACCGTGAAGTGGGCGCTTTACTAAAGTTGCATGTAAGGGGGAAACACAACACACTTAATGAAACATTTGAGGGCGCATGGAACTGGCACTTTCATTGAGTACATTTACATGGACACCAATACTACGTTTTAATGAATAAGATAATACTCTTATTAAGAGTCTACCATGTAAGTAGCGATTTTCGATTACCTTAAAGAACCCCCCAAGTCCCGAAATGCGGAGGTTTTTTTTCCGTTTGCCATGCGGTATCTAATTCCATTAAAACAGCACTCTTCCAGAAGTCCCTAATTCATATTGTCATCCAATAATTGAACATAAACAACATGTTACTGAATGAAAGTGAACTGCTGAACTGCAGTTAAAGTCCAAAGATTAAAAATGAAACACCCAAAATTGCATGAAACTCTGGTGGAAACACTGGATAGCCTGGTAATGCGACATCATATGTATGAAAGATAAGAGCAGCAGATATATATATATATATATATATATATATATATATATATATATATATATATATATATATATATATATATATATATATAAATTGAAAATATATAAAAAAAATTTTTTGCTAAATATTTATCGTATTTGACTTCAAACACTTTTTTTGCATCAGCAGCAAAGGTATTGTGGATATTTTTTTTTTAAGGATATGCCATATCATATAGTTTTATATCATCTTAACTTAAGGTATACCAGTTTGAACTATAACTTAAAGAGGTTGTTTAAATAGAAAATAAGTTAAATCTGTATCACATTTTTGTGTGAGTAGGCAGTGCTACATTTTGAACAAGACAATTCAATGACAAAATTATGTTACAATCTTTGGAGGAAAACTCAATCCAAAAATTATCTATTTCACCTTCTGCTTCTTGCTTGCAAACTCTTTATTAATGGAGGTGCATTAGAACAAATCATATACACATATTTAGATCAGACATGAGAAATGCTCTTTGCTGAAAGTTTTATGCAGCCCTGAATCTATATTTTGTAAACAGCAGCATGACGTTGTAATTTTCTCATATGTGAGAAAACAATAAAATCCCAGGTGGGTGACATGTTTATGTTACCCATGTGCATTTGCCTTTCTATCTATCTAACTCATGGCAACCCAGCTTTTAAGATTTGGTGCTGCTGGGCATTAGACGTTGTAAATCTGAGTAAGGTTAAGTGGATTTGCCAAATAAAAATAATGGGCTTTGTTTTATCATACCACTGTTTGTCATAACTGTCAGAATCAGTGCAGGGTTTAGGATTTTTTGTCAATGATCATTGGCTTTCTATTTACTGAGTTAAAGGTAAAACCACTGTAGCATTAAAAAATATTTTTTCCTTGTTTGATAAGCTGGTGAAGTTAAGCTTAAGAACAAAAAAACCTTTTTGACAGTTTTGAAAAAAAATTATATATATATATATATATATATACACACACACACACACACACACACACACACACATATATATATATATATATATATATATATATATATATATATATATATATATATATATAAATAATGAATTAATTAGGTAAGTTCAAAGTATCTCCAGAAATGGTTTTATATGCTCAATTATTAATCTATAAAATACCCCTACAATCAGAAGGTCCATAATTGGCCATATTTGGACCATGTCATAAACATTTAAAAGCTCCACTCTGATGTGCAGCTCTCACAGAAACACACACATGGCGTGATGTATGCTAAACGCAGGCAAATATAAACCCATCAGACAAATTTTCACCCATTTTGCTCATGAGATCTCTTGTGGATAAAGACTAAATTATAACTAAACTCGACAAAAGAGATAGAAAGAGATGTATCAATAACAACCTATGCATGAACAAATAATAATTGAGCTGAGTGACACAACACGATTTAGCAATCTACTTGTGTTTATTGAAACGTGCAAATTTCAGAATTAGACTTTAGACTAAAACTTCTAAGGGGAGCTGACTAAATGTATAATCTGTTAATCTTGAGTTTGAACTCGTTTCAGTCATTGCTCAACACATAGTAAACAATCTGAGCCAAATGAAAGTCTCACACACATAGTATGTCAAATATAAGCTTAAAAATAACTCATTTTACTAGTTTTACTCATTTCCCTGATTATTGTTTTCCCACTAGGAAATTTGTGGATTATAAAATGCAGCCTGAGGTGTGGATAATAACGATCTCAGAGTTCTCACAGTCTGTGATCTCCTGATGATGTGACTGTTCATTAAATACATACAAATGATGAGGGTGTGCCCTGTAAGTCAGTCCCCTTTGTGTTCTGATTGGCCTTTTGTCCACCGAGGTTTTACACTCATAGAATTTACATAAAAAAAGGAAACAATGGGTCACTGTGGCTCGCTGTAGGGCCATTTGTATGTACTGATCTCTCATTATTCAGCTATTCCTAAATATACCCAGATTTTCTTAACAGGGCACCTTTAATACATTTTTAGATCTGGGTTTTTAAAATTTGAACATTTTGATGTACCTAGTCAAAGCTCAATAACAAGAGTTCAGGACATGAAAAAGACATGCCACAAGTTTCAAACAACATTGTGTCCTCGTTATCACGTAAATTCAGTAAGGGTACAATTTGATTGAAAACAGACTGTTATGACGCACATTGGATCATTAATATGCACGCCACATACTGCGTTTGATTGGCCATAATGTTTCCTAGTGAAATGGCAATGAAAATTAAATTGTTTTTAACTTTATCTAAGCTTATATTTAACACTACGTATGTCAACTCTTATTTTAAAAACAAGAAAGGCAGGAAGACTAAATCCCATTATACGTCTTTACATTGTTTTCTACACATTGGAAGGGAATGCGGACAGATGCCAAATTTTAACACCATTGTGAATTGAAGTGTTTCAGGTGTAATTTTGTCCTATTCTTCCTGCAAACAAGTCTTAAAGTCTGCAACAGTACGGGGTCTTTGTTTTCGCATTTTGCACTTTAAAATGCGCCAAATATTCTCTGTTGGAGACAGGTTGGGACCCAGGCAGGCCATCAAGTACCTGTGCCTTGGCCCATCTTTGCTCCTAAAGGACTAGACCAGACTAGATGCTGTTTTTGTACAAAATCTTAATTACAATCACCTGTTGACATTAACTGTTTTAAATCACACCATTATGTACCCAATTTTCCTGATTTCTCGCCCTAAAATTTTGGAATGTGTTTCAGGTCTAAATGTCAGGAAAGAATGTATATTTACAACTGAAAATAAGATAACCGAACAAAACCTGACATATTTTGTGTTCATATTGTTTGCAATTTCAAAAGCAAATGGCTTGGGTCTAAATACTTTTAGTAGCCACTACAATATATATATATATATATATATATATATATATATATATATATATATATATATATATATATATATATATATATATATATACAGTATACCACTTCCAGCATCCAGTGTGTTATGTGCTTTAAGAACCCCTTCGGATGGGAAACTCCAATGCTATTAGTGGATTTAATTATAATCCACTGAATGGGAGATTTCGTTTCAGAAAGCCAATTGTCTGAAAGAGTATTCAACGGGCCAATGAAATGCCAATGAACTGGCAGCGTAAGCTTGCGCACGTGTGCTTCATTGCCAATTATCTCCGCATATAAGCACAGGTGGAGCAAGCACACGCTTTCCTTTTAGCGTCAGAGACTTCACAGCCTTCTGATTGAGTCGATAAGGGTTCCTCCTGCTGTCAACAGTGCATTCGAACGAACGAGTGTTCTCCCGGTCCAGAGTGGGTACATGGGGCGGCAGACGGTCGAGCTGGGATTCTCCCTTGCCTGGCATTTTTTGGGTCCGGTCCTCCAGAGCGGTGCGTATAAGTTGCTTATTTTTCCTAAAAGAGCAACACAGTTGTGCAGCACGTCCTTTACAGGATGACGCTCCGACTGTGCGTTTCTGGATGCGGTGGTTTCCTCTCTCTGGATGATGGGCGCGATCACTGCGTTACATGTTTGGGGGTCTAACATGTTAATGTGGTGTTCGCGGGCGGTCCATGTCATCACTGCGATGCCATGACTGTTGTGCAATTAAGATCACGGCTAGCCCTTGTAAAGGGGGGAAGCACCCCAGCTGTCCCCTGCTCTGCAGCGGGCAATCGGACAGATCTGAGGGTCTCAGCGGGAGATAATCCGCTGCCCACGGGCTCGCGGACCTCCCGCTCCTCCAAGCGCTCCATCCAAGCTTCGAGCAGTGGGAGTGATCCGTCTAACCAGATGGTAGCTCTCACGCTCGCTGACACCGGAGATCAGACGTTCACCGCGGCATCGGAGGGTGGGCTTTCATTGTCCGGCGAAGATCTAGACCCGCTCGCCCCCTCCGGGCAGGTGAGAGCTGTCAAAACGGATCCTGAGGCGGACATGTTAGCCTTGCTTTCCCGGGCTGCTTCGGCTGTGGGGTTGGAGTTGGTTCATCCCCCAGCTCCGCGGCCGGACCGACTAGATGGGTGCTACGTAGAGGACCAGAGGGCGAAGCCTTCGAAGCCTCTCGTTCCCTTCTTCCCAGAGGTGCACAGTAGGCTCACGCAGTCTTGGAGGGCACCTTTCTCTGCCCGTGCTGCATGTCCCTCCACCCTCACCACTCTTGACGGTGGAGCTGCCAGGGGGTATGAAGCGATCCCGCCGGTGGAGAGCACCATCGCGGTCAATCTTTACCCGCGTGGCGCCTCTTCTTGGCGGGGTCCGCCTCGTCTCCCGTCCAAAGCCTGTAGGTTATCTGCCTCCCTCGGAGCTAGAGCTTACCAGGCTGCGGGCCAGGCTGCTTCCGCCTTGCATGCGATGGCCACCTACCAGCGCTACCAAGCGCAGGCACTGGCCGAGCTGCACGAGGGTGGGTCCAACCCAGGCTTGTTACACAAGCTTTGCACCGCAACCGACTATGCTCTTTGGACTACTAAGTTCGCCGCGTGTGCGTTGGGGAGGACGATGTCCACACTAGTGGGCCAGGAACGCCACCTCTGGCTAAACTCGACAGCAAAGTAGTGGTCCCACTGAAATTTTTTCAGAGGCTCCTGGGGCATATGGCATCTGCAGCCGCTGTCACGCCGCTCGGATTACTTCATATGAGACAACTCCAGCACTGGCGAGTCCCCGGACGCGCATGGCACCCAGGCACACACCGGGTCTCTGTTACTGCGCTGTGTCGCCGCGCCCTCAGCCCTTGAAACGACCCCTAGTTCCTACAGGCTGGTGTGCCTCTAGGACAGGCGTCCAGTCATGTTGTTGTCTCAACAGATGCTTCCAACTCGGGCTGGGGGGTTGTGTGTTGCGGGCATGCAGCAGCTAGCATGTGAAGGATACCCAGTTGCATTGGCATATCAATCGCCTGGAGCTGTTGGCAGTGTTCCTCGCTCTCCACCATTTTTTTACGGTGCTGGAGCAGCAACACGAGCAGGTCAGGATGGACAGTACGGTGGCGGTGGCGTATATCAACCGCATAGGGGGTATTCGCTCTCGCCGCATGTCTCAGCTCGCCCGCCGTCTACTCCTCTGGAGTCACCTGCGGCTGAAAACACTGCGCGCCATTCACATTCCAGGCAAGCTCAACCATGCAGCCGATGTACTTTAACGACAGCATGTACGTCCCGGAGAATGGAGACTCCACTCCGAGTCTGTTCAGCTGATATGGGTGCGATTCGGGGAGGCCCAGATCGATCTGTTTGCTTCCTCCGAGAAGGCTCATTGCCAGTGTTTTTTTTTCCCTGACCAAGAGCTCTCTCAGCACGGATGCACTGGCCCACAGCTGGCCTCGGGGCATGCGCAAGTATGCGTTTCCCCCAGTGAGCCAGGGATTCCATCTCTCTCGCATATCAGAGTCGAAGCGAGCCGTGTCACCCGAGAGTGCGTGCGCACTCCACTCGGAGCATCGCATCCTCTTGGGCGCGTGCACGCGGCGCTTCTCTAACAGACATCTGTAGAGCTGCGGGCTGGGCGACACCCAACACATTTGCAAGGTTTTACAATCTGCGAGTGGAGCCGGTTTTCTCAAGGGTATTAGGTAACCCTTCGTGATTGAGGAAACCATTTGGCTAAGATGTTGAAATACGCTTGCTGCGCCATTCTCCCTAACATGGAGATGCGTGTGCCTTTTTATCTGTCAGGTGAGCCCTGCAGATTCCTCCGAGGCCCCCAGCACTGACTCAGCGGAGGAGTCACTTGCTGGCCCACTTCGTTGTAGGTCTGCCTGCTGGTCAGCCCGCATTTTGGATATAGGTGCCCGCTATGCGTGATCCCCACTAGGCGATCCCATATGCTTACTCAGCCACGGTTCAGTCCCCCCTTTCGGACGGACCCGTGTCTTCCCTCTCCGCTAACCACTTTTTATTATGCCTACTCCCCCTTCTTAGGGCTAGTCCATATGTACTTTGCCATCAGATCTCCCCACTGGGTAGCAGATGGCCTCCGCTGCGTCCTCCCTATCGGGACTACACGCTTCCCAACGTACTGTCGAATTATTCCTAGAATTATCTAGACGCTTGCGACTTCCCAAAAAAAATATCTAAATCCGTAAAACTTCTTTTGAAGTGGAATAAGTAAGAGCCAGGGACCACATTGGAGGACCGCGCCTCTCATGATGCAGGAGCGCTCACGCTTGCTTGGCTATCCTCTCATCGGAGGCAGAGGTAAGGTGCAGTCATTATGGCGTTTTCCATACATTCTCCCATTCAGTGGATTATAATTAAATCCACTAATAGCATTGGAGTTTCCCATCCGAAGGGGAATGCTCTGGTTACTAAAGTAACCCTCGTTCCCAGAGGAGGGGAACAGAAATGCTATTTAGCATCGCCATAATGACTGTTCCTTAGCTGTTAGTTCAGTCTCTTCAGCTTAAAAGGATAGCGTGTGCTTGCTCCACCTGTGCTTATATGCGGAGAAAATTGGCAATGAAGCACATGTGCGCAAGCTTATGCTGCCAATTCATTGGCATTTCATTGGCCCATTGTATACTCTTTCAGACAATTGGCTTTCTGAAACGAAATCTCCCATTCAGTGGATTATAATTAAATCCACTTATAGCATTTCCGCTCCCCTCCTCGGGGAACGAGGGTTACTTTAGTAACCAGAGTGTTCTCAGCCATCCTTCTGTTCACGGTTCATTAGAATGCAAAATACAGGCTATTATTGTTATAAATTTATTCAGCACCACCCCGGAGAGGCATTACATATGTTTCAATGTATTTGTTAATAGCTTATATTCTATATTATAAAACTTGTCCACATATTTTTTAACTGAGTCAACAAACACATTTAGAGTTGGGCTGGGTAATGTGTTAAAATATATTTATAGATAATCGCCTTTAAAAATATTTCAATATCTGATTATATTTTCTCTGCCTCTATATCTGTCACAAGACAGCACCCACATCCCATGTATTGACATTCATGTAAATGTGAAAGAAAAAGCAAGCTTAATCGTTGAAGAAGCTTATTTGAAGAACAATATATGCACACATCATTTCAAATTGCAGAAGCATTTATTTTATTTATATACATTTAAAATAATTAATACATTTACAATCATATATACTATATTTTTACCATACTGTTTCATTTTGACATTAATTTAGTTTTATTTTATCTCTTCTTTCCCATTTGTTGTGCCATTTCTTATCTAGCCATGTTCTACACTTTATTCTAATTTTATTAATAGAGCTAAATCAAATAATTTTAAGGTAACATTTAGTTGCAATTCTGAAATAATGTGCTTCATCAAAATATATACAGCTGTCGTGCTTTACCATATCGTCACCTTAGAATTATATGGTTCTATCTGACATTTTTGTCAAAATTTAGTTATTGACATATTCTTATTAATTACAACTTTTTTTACATTATGTGATGCTTTATAAGTTGTTTTACATTTTAAGACTTTTTATTTAAAAAACAAAACAAAAAAAAGGTTTATCTACAAAGTCAAACTCTAGCTAGGCTATTTAAGGGAGGCTCTCTGTGAGCCCATCTGCATTTTTAATTAACACACAAGGACCAATCAGGACCAGCTTTCTTTGTCATTTCGCTGGACTGCTCCATTGACAGCAGGAAACACCAGAAAGACAATGTCACCACACAAAATTTAGATGTGTGTAAATGTGATGATTTAGAAGCATTTCTTGGCATTGAGATTCATTCATTTTCTTTTCGGCTTAGTACCTTTATTAATCTGTGGTCGAACCACCAACTTATCCAGCACATGTTTTACGCAGCAGATGCCCTTCCTGCTGCAACCCATCACTGAGAAACACCCATGCACACTCAATCACACACATACATTATGACCAGTTTTAGCTTACCCAATTTAACTGTACTGCATGTCACTGGATTTGTGGGGGAAACCGGAGCATCCGGAGAAAACCCACGCAAACATGAGGAGAACATGTAAACTCCACACAGAAATGCAAACTGATCCAGCCAAGGCTTGAACCAGCAACCTTCTTCCTGTGAGGCAATCGTGCTACCCACTGCGCCACCGCATAGCCACATTGAGATGAAATGTTAAATTTTACATTGTTGAAAAAGAAATTAATATTAAAAAATATATATATATTAAAGAGGAAATATATTTATTTGTTTACATATAGTCAGTGGAACACTTTTCAGTGTTTATTAAACTCATTTGGTCATCGTCTGTTTCTTTTAAAGTCTTTAAATTTAATATTGAGCCTTGAAGGGCAAATACTTAACTTAATTCATGGAACATATAATTCAATAAACATAATTTAATAATTCATATAAAGCATAACATTTTATAAATATTAACATATTAACTAGATAAATTACCATCTGCACTGGAAAAAAATAAATATTTAGTAGAGCCTTGTATGCTTTGAAAAAAAAAAATTCATCCTAAAACATGAAATAAATGTTATCGAACGCAAAAATTTTACTCTCTCAAGTATCAACATATTGTTACAACAACAACTTATATATTTTTGATTGTATTTCTTAAAAAGTAATGCTTCAATTAATGACCTGCCAGATAGACCCTTATAATTCCAAGTGGAAAATGACTTTTCAGAATTATAAGGTTCTATCTGCATTTACCGTGGTTCTTTACTCCAATTTGCAAATGTAAGAGAACTTTGATTATTTACATTTAGAGAACCCTTAGGGTCTTTGTCATGTTAATGTATAAAAGAGAACTGTTACACACATATTGCTTGCTATATGGAATGCGAAAACTTTGAAGCTCAATATCTCAAAATCATTTAGAATGCAGATAGAACCTTATAATTTTAAGGTGACGTTATGTATTTGTCAAAAATCTAAAGGTAAATGTTAGGAAAGTTATTACTAGGCAATTTAAAAAATGCTAATTTAAAATAAAAACTGCAATTGAATGTCATCTACAGCCTACATTTCTTGATAACTTTATCATATTTATTTTGCCCAATAAATTTGATAATTGGCTGGTAATTTAATGTTATAATCAAAATCACCACGCTTGTTAGACATCATCAGTATATGACAATATCACGCAGCCCTAAATTAAACTGCTGATCTCTTGAGTAAATGACACCAGTACATTCTATAAAACTATTCTGTTTGATATTATATTTCGTCCTATGTTTATATATGACAAATCTTTAATATACAACTCTATTTGCATCTCTGTTAGTCCCTTTTCAACCATTCATTCATTTTCTTGTCGGCTTAGTACCTTTATTAGTGCGGGGTCGCCACAGCGGAATGAACCGCCAACTCATCCAGCAAGTTTTTTACGCAGCGGATGCCCTTCCAGCCGCAACCCATTTTTGGGAAACATACACACACACACTATAGACAATTTAGCCAACCCAATTTACTTGTACCGCATGTCTTTGGACTGTGGGGGAAAACGGAGGTTCGAACCAGCAACCCAGCGACCTTCTTGCTCTGAGGCGACAGCACTACCTACTGCGCCACTGCTTCGCCCTGTTAATCCCTTTTGTCAAGTATAATTATAAAGAATTACCAATTATAATTGTAAGAGTAACCAGAATTTCATAAACACAATTCTGAAACAAAATAGGTTACTCTAGTGGCTCACTCGTATGTCAAATAAATCTCTCCTCTTAAGTTTTGTCAGCTTCAACAAGTATTGCACCCAGGCCTTTAGTTATAACACAATATAGTAATAATGATTTATACATGATCAAACTAGTGCGCAACTTAAGCAAAACTGACTAAAATTGTTTTAAATTTGGTTTTGTAATTCAGGCCCAACTAAATATTTGTTGCCATTTTATTTGTTTAAGTTCATTTAATTGAATAAAAAAAAAAAAAAAACAAGTGGAGATTATCGATGCATTTTTTGGGTAAAATTGCTACTTTTCATTGTCATTTAATGCGTTTTGAGCGACATTCATTGGAGCAGGATCTTTAATCTTACCTTGTATAAAGAGGATGTGCTTGCAAAAGCAGGTACATGTAACCCATTAAAATGCCCATGAAACTGATTAGTTTTCACACTAATTAGTTTCATTTTCAAGTTATAAGGTCGGGTTTTGAAAAAGAAATGAGCAATTAAAAGTATGATTGTTCTGCGGCTCCTGATAATTATGATGTTGAAATTCACATAAATGCATGTCTTCTTAGGTTATTAAAGATATTTTTGTCATTTTTCTTTTAGCTTGACGTAATTGACCGAAGTGAATTGGATAAACAAAATTGGCCGTAGTGTATGAGAATGTGTGTGAATGCATGGGTGTTTACCAGTACTGGGTTGCAGCTGGAAAGGCATCTGCTGTGTAAGACATATGCTGGAAGAGTTCATTCTGCTGTCACGATCCCTGATAAATGAGGGACTAAGCCAAAAGAAAATTAATGAATGAATATATAATAATTATTATTACTATTTTGTGAAATTTACTAGCAAGTTGTGACAAAAAAAACTTTATTTATTTATTTATATAATATTTTATTTTATACACCAACAAGATCAAATGGGGAAGTCAAACAAACATTGTTGGATAAGGTAAATTAAAAACTTGTGACAAAAGAAATCTTGATTTTTAAAAACAGATTTGTAAATACAGAACTAACACTAAATATAAGACACTTTGAAGCTATTTCATTTTATTTTGGGCACGGTATGTTTTGTTTTGTTTTCTTGGAAAATGTGCAGTGAATAACTCATATTTTTTTCTTTAATACCTTACATTCTGTTGGTGTAAAGGGCAATGCATCTGTAATGTAATGAACCATGGCTTGCTGATTTGTTTGCAGATACTCTGGAAGCTCTATCTTTATTCATCCAGCAATTGTCAGCTCACATTACTGCACTTCCCTCCGTTGTAATTTGCTGGACGCCATAGGGAAAAAGTGGGCCACAAACAGAAAAAGAATACCATTCCCCTGGGAGCCTTGTCACATGTTTCTACATCTTTTAAGGTAACATACATTATGTGCCTTTCCACTAGTTCCTATTTCAGTAAACTGTTGGCAACAAAAGCATAGACTGCCCTACTAAAATGGATTGAGTCACATATTGCACACTTAGAATGAATGTGCTTTGAAACATTTCACAGGCATATATAAGTGTTTAAGAAGGGGGAACAATCATCACTGCGGGGCACAGTGTCCTTATGCTGAAATAAGAGAGATTCCAGCAGATCTGAGCAATTGACCTATCTCGCAAATGTATCCTCAATTCCCGCCTTTATGGAAAATTTGCATGAATTCATTAATTCAGACTCTTGCCTTTCAGTATATAACAACTCTATGAAATGAAAAGCATTCATCAGGCCATATGTGGTTTAGATACCAGGTCATAAAAGGGTCATACTAAGGATGATGCCGGATATGTCTGAAATCATTAAAGGCTATGAGCAGATTATCCAAGTATTCTATTAGAGGAAATGGGGATGTATTCAAAGAAGATTTGTAATGAAATTGTGGTGTGCTCTATAAATGGCCTATATCTCAGCACAGATACAAATATTAGAAAACAAATAGTAAAACATCCATATACTGCCTCATATGATTCATAAATTGTTTATTAATTCTGTATTTGTAATATTAAATAAAAATTCTACTTATTTATTGTATTTATCAGAAAACAAGAGAACAAAGAGCTGGTTAATTTAATTCCTAGATTGTGATGGTGACTGAACTCTCAATAATCTCCAGCTGCAGACCTGCTACACTGCAGACTCATACACATTTCAGGACACACAATCTAGTCCACACAATCCAGACTATAGGGGCGGAGACAATAAAAACTTAAGGGTGAGTAAAGTTTCTCAGTATATGATGATGAATTCATTCATTAATTTTCTCTTCAGCTTAGTCCCTTTATTAATCTGTGGTGCCACAGTAGATTGAACCGCCAACTTCTCCAACATATGTTTTACGCAACGGATGCCCTTCCAGCTGCAACCCATCACTGGGAAACACCCATACACAGACAATTTAGCTTACCCAATTCACCTATAGCACATGCCTTTGGACTTGTAGGGAAAAACAAAGCACCTGGAGGAAACCCATGCGAACACAGAGACAACATGCAAACTCTACAAAGAAATGCCAACTGTCCCAGCCGAGGCTTGAACCAGTGACTTTCTTGCTGTAAGGTGATCGTGCTACCCACTGCGCCACCATGACGCCCATGATAAATTCATATAGAAGTCAAATATTTATGTTTAAAATACAGATTGTTTGCATGTCTTGCAAGTTTTATTACTGATTACTGAGTAATTTGAGAAAAAGCTGGCAGTTATCTTTCTGCATCTTTTACATGGTTGTCCACTTTCAGATTAGACTTTAAACCAAGGTCCTGACTCTGTTTGGTCATTAAAAATCCTAGGATGTGCTGGTCAAATTTGCCCACTGGCCTCTGTCCATCATGGCCTCCTAACCTACCCAATATCATAATTGGCTCCATCCCTCTGTCTTCTATCCATCAATAAGTTGGTGTTTAGTCTAGCACAGAATGGCTGCCGTCGCATCATCCAGTTGGGTGCTGCACACTGGTGGTGGGTAAAGAGATTCACTATTTTATTAATGAAAGGCCCTCCTAAAACAGCAGAAAACCCATTTAAATATATTTTTTCATTCATAGCTCATATTGCATCTAACATGTCACAGTTGTATTTCTGCTTGCATCGTACATGATTGTAGTTTTATTTCTGTTTAAATGTTTTTATTTGATTGATATGTAGACCTCAGTCTACGGAATAACATACCCATATACATATCCATATACATATACATATTATTATCATTATTATTATTATTATTATTAATTTTGCAGCACAAACAATTTTGCCAAGGATGAATCAAGAGGGGGTCAAACTTGCACTTTTCTTTGCAGCTATAACAGACAGCTTCAACCCTTCTGGCAGGGATTTCGAGAAGGTTAAGGAGTGTTTTTTTTTTTTTTTTACATTAAGCACTTACAGTATGTTGGATAGGAATGCTAGTACTATATCTCAGTCTCTGCTTTATTTCATTCTAAATATGTTCTATAGGGCAGACAACAACCCCAACAAAAACACCCCTCCACTAAATTTTACATTTGGCATAATGCAATGAGGAACACACCATAACAACCCCATTACAAGTGTTGTCAGTACCAATCATTACTTAACAGTGCAATAGGTGATTGTCTTCAGATACAGACAAGTAATCTTAACATTCCAACACTGAACAATGTATCTATACAGTGTGTATTTTTTTATATTATGGGTAAGGTGTAGGACTAAAACATTTGTATGGTAATTAGTTTAATTCTGGTGGCCTGCCAGCCAGTGTAAACCACTATACTCATGTTGGACAAATTACCATATCTCCATAAAGACGTCAGTGGAGCCAGGGATGCTGTCATCATAGAAATCCTTGAATGCAAGAAATAGTATACACTGACCAATCTTGCTTGCTACATAGCTAAAACAACGCTAGATATAATTCGTTTTTTTTTTTTTTTTATGTTTTAAGTTTGCTGTTGAAAGTACTATAACATTTTCTCTCTAGTGAATAATTCATGATGTAGTGTGACAATGTTCTATTGTTTTTGGTCTCCTATATGCTGCATGTTCATGACTTTAGAAGGCATGGCTTTGGATGAAGTTTGCATTTAGGGTGTCATTTCAATGCTATAATGCTAAAGTTAGCATTCTCCTAGATTTTTTTATTGCACCTTTAAATTTAAAGGTGCCAATAAATGTATCAATACATTGTGTTTAAATTATTTTCTGATATATTCCTTGTGGCTTAGGCAAATGCAAAAAACAAAATCTCTTTTACAAGCCCATTTTGAACGCCTAATATAGCCCTACAGCTCTCTATGTGGCTCTGACTAACAATGATGCAACAATGACTTACAATAAGGTTTATTAGTTAATAATAGTTAGTGTATTTACTTAAATGAACAAACAATTAACAATATGTTTATTACAGAATTTATAAGCATGTAATATTTTTAATGTTAATAGCTAAATAATAGACTATGATTACAATTATGTGCAATGCATTAACAAGTTAATTTGTTTTCTGATATACGTACATCAGACTTCTGCAATATCAAATGTTCTTTTTGTGATTAATTGCTTACACTTGTGTTATGGTAAATGGCATTATCACAATAATGACTTAAGCTGCAACCAAGAAAACATTTAACATGTTTAATAACAAACAATACTTGGTGTATAAATGCTTAATACAAATTAAATTGCAAATGGATGTCAAAGTACAATAGGCAACACAAACAATAAAGTTTCATTAGTAAACATGGATTAAAATCAACAGTGAGAAATAGTCACATTATAGTGATTTGTTAATAAAAAATACAACAAATTCATTAGTTATTAACTCCATTTAACAAAATGTGAATAGAATAGTGGCTAGGTCACTACGGGATGCTGGTGGATGGTTATTGACAGTGACGTGGCTATCTAGCACAAGTTTTTGGCCTAGGAAATCCCATGAAATTGCTTCCCAAACCATTACTGATCTACCCCTATGCTTAACTCTGAGCATGCAACAGACTGGGTGGTATGCTTAGGAAGAAATTAGACTGCCTCGACCCAACTTCCACTCTAAATAGTGTGTTGATGCTCAATTTCCAAAAGGGCTGAATTATGATAGAGAAGACAAGTCAACAATTTGCTGTTTCTGTATAATTTGAGATGATCATATTCTGAGCAAATGGCAGAATGGAGATGGGTGTGGGGTACCAAGAACCATCTCATACAATGGGGAGTAAGCTGCAGTAACATAGAGAGAACATCATCAACATACATGGAGCAACCTCATTAACAATTAGCAGCAATAAACTAAAACGATATAAAACTTTGAAGTTAAGACGTTTCAGAGTTCATTCTGACTCTGCTTACTGCCGTGTACATTGAGACTGCTATGCTGATTAAACATCTTCATTGAGATCTTCTACGTTCTCATAATTTTTTTTTACATGACATTTTCTTTGGGGCTTTTCCACACCATAACTCTCCCTGATTTGGTAAAGACAGTGAAGGTAGACACATCAGACAACAATACATGTATTACATTGTCAACAGACCAAGCTTTTCGCTGCTGGCACCAATGCTGAAACCAATGTTTGGCATTGGCACCAGTGACCAAAGGTTTTGTTATAGCAGCCCAGCCATGTATGTTGACCCAGTAGAGCGAACAATTTTGGTGGAAACAGGAAATTTGTGGTGCACATCTAATTCTGCAGTGAATTAGATGTGCACCACAAGCTATGGTTTATTGTTTTCTGGATATGATCCAAGTTAACACCCGTTCACCCCTTTCAGACAGCTTCCTCTTGCATCAGCAGTTACTCCTGTCGTATGTGGCTTCATGGTTGTATGTTGGCATTACCCTGGTTACCGCTCTTGATACATCACAACAACTTGCTGTCTTGGTCACAGATGGGCCAACGAGACAAGCACCAGCAATTTGTCCTCTTTTTAACTCTGATATGTCATCCATAGTATTGTGTACATTGTGTACAAAATTCTGCTATTACTATGCTAAATAAACTGTCACAATCTGTTGTTACTGGTGAAATGTGCAATCAATGTAGGCTGAAGGCTAAATGTCCTCAGGCTCAAATTTAGCCATAAAACCTCCAACACTAAATTGGCTAGTGTTTCAGTTTCATTGTCCAACCCCTGTACATGGGCAAAATAATCATACTTCATTTAAAAAAAACAAAAACAAAAAAAAAACACAACAGATGCCCTTTCAGCTACCACCCATCACTGGGAAACACCTATACACTCGCATTGACACATATGCATTATGGACAATTTAGCTTTCCCAGTTCACCTATAGCACATGCCTTTGGACTTATGGGGGAAACTGGAGCACCTGGAGGAAACCCACTCGAACACGATGTGAACGCTCAAACTCCACACAGAAATGCCAACTGACCCAGTGTGTGTGAGCTATCAAATTAAAAACCACCAGACAGAGTAACCTAAAATAAAATAAAAAACTACAAATACTTTGTTTTATTAAACTCAAAAAAAGAGACTGACAAAGATGTATTGTGTTGTATTTTGAAGCCATAATGTAAATGTAAACAGCCAATAATTATATCAACCTCTGCATTAACAGACGATGTTTAATAAAATGTATTACTACTGTTTAACTCTAAAACACAGAGCTGAGTGTTAAGACACAATGCTTAAACATGCATTAACCACAATACGTCTACATGTGTTTTTTTAACATAAAATTGCAAACATATCTGCCGACTTTGCCAATAAACACAATACATTGACAGAAAATACAAATAAACGTACCTTATGGTGGTATACCTTGGGGTGGATAAGGAGATTCCCCCTGTGTAAAGTGCTTTGAGTGCCCAGAAAAGCACTATATAAATATAAGAAATTATTAATTATTATTATTATTATTATTATTATTATGTCTCTTTGAGGTGGCGTTAAATAAATTTATAATCTGTATATCTTGCATTTTGCATTATGACTTCTAAAGTTTTGTTTCTTAGTAACACATAAAAAATTGCGTCATTGTGCCATCTTTAATTTTCAAAATAAACTTTGATAAATTTAAAAATAAGGGAGGAAATTATCATTGTTATAATCTCAAAATGCAGCCTGGGACAAGCATATTAATGATCCTGTATGCAACATATTTGTCTGTGTTTTGGTCATCCCAGGCTCATACTGAAAACGTACCACTATATACATTTCTGGAGAGCATTAAATACGTCCCAGGAGGTATGTTTTTTTGCAGTTTTTGTTTTGGCCAGAGGCGGCTGTACACACTTTGAGATCTCAAATTTCTTTCGCAAGTGCCATTTGCGCCTGCTCTTCTCACATAAATCCACCAGAGGTCGCTGTTGACTGACTGATTAATTTACTTACTGACTGACCTACCCTCCTCCTTCCCTAAACCCAACCAATAGTGTTTTCAAAATCACAGATTGACCTACTCACCTACTTCCCTAAACCCAACCGACAATATTTTAAAAAGCAAGCCAGAAAAAAGAAAAGCCCTTGCCTGATTTTTACCACAAACCACTAGGGCTGGGTATCGAGTTCGATACTTTTTAAGCACCGACCGAATCATCTCGATACTATCGAGTATGGAAAAAAAATAATTTTCGTTCAGTACCAAACTTCGATACCCAAGGGTAAAATCTTGTCAACGTGCCCAGATCAAATGCTGGTAATTGGCTGCAGCGAGGCTGTCTTGAAAATCAAAAGTTTATGGCGGTTACGCCCACTCGCTCAGAGCTTGTGAAATGTGAGGCTGTCATGCATACACTACACTTTAAAGCATTTTTGCATTGTTTGACTGCAAGAAGATCGGCGCAGTCATCATAACAACGTGCCCACCACAAGCGTTGTCCTCCGTGACTGATGAGGATTAAAGCGCGATGGCTGGGACTCCGAAAAGTAAACAGAGCAGACATAAGCGCAAGCTGACTGGCCTTTTTCACCTCCTCTGCCTCAAAATCATTTTAAAGTTGGGCAAACTTTGTGTTGTAACTTTTGCTTTTTGTTGTTAATAATACACGCACTGTGGGCTACACAGAGCAACTTTATTCTCTCCAACACCAGTGCGCACACACATAAGGATTCAGGGCCATACCATTACATAAACTGCTTGGGGGTAAATCAGGACTTACCAATTCATTGCTGAAACAACACTTTGCATATTTCGCAGTGGCTAGTGTGGCACAGATAGCAGAACTCGCCAAACAGATCCGCCACTTTTGACGCTCATAAACAGTCATAAAGTCCTCGTGATGCAGGAATTAAGAGGTTGCTGAAGGTGCGCAACTGTCGTGAAGTGAGGGGTTTGCGTCTTTAATAAACTACAACAGTTTGCGTTCACTGAACAGTTAATAAATCCATATGAAACAGCCCCTTAAAAGTCGTCTCGCTTTCAGTTTCTGGGTTAGGCACGTTTTGCACAATTCTGATTTGTTGCCTATATCAGATTTTTTTGCTTGTCGTGTAAACGGACAAGCAAAAAAATCTGATATAGGCAATAAATCGAAATTGGGCATCAAGACCTGACAGTGTAAACGGGGTTTGTGTATCTTATTTAAATGTCCGTATCCTTGGCTGCATTAACAGTTTATCTTTCATGTTTTCTTCACATTAATATTATAGTCTCTGCTCCTGCTGAAAGATGAATGCCACAGGATTGTTACAATTTTATTGTTAAAGGTTTGCTGCCTTTTTCTACTGTGAAGAAAGATTAGATTTACTGGATTAGATTTATTTTTCAATGCCCATTAAAGGAACCAAAAACAGTCAAAATGAGTCCATGTGATATAAGTGGTTCAATCATAATTATATGAAGCTGCGAGAATACTCCTGTGTAAAAAGTAAACAAAAATAACTTTATTCATTGATTTATCTATGGGAGGATCAGAAAGCTCTTGGATTAAATCCAAAATATCTTCATTTGAAGATAATTAATGACAGAATTACAATTTTTGGGTGAACTAAACCTTCAAGCATCAGTAAGCCTCACAAATACTTAAAATTGATCGACTTAAAACTGATTGAACTTTATAAAAACTGTTTGCACTAATATATTGTGTTAACTACACTTCGTTCATTTTGTGCTTTTGTTCATTTGTTTATTGGTCTTAGAGATAAGCCTGCTGTAAAAAGTGTCCCAAACATCCTGAAAAAATAAAACCAAAGTTTCTCAGAGATTATGAATTATTTAATCTTGTTAAAATATATTTCTTAAAATAAAAGTATCGAAAAAAGTATCGTTCAGAACCGGTTTCGAATTCTGGGTATCATTATCGGTATTGAAAATTTTGGAACGATACTCAGCCCTACAAACCACCCATAGCATTTGTTTTAAAGATGAAATGCTGCTGTACCTCTGGCTACATAACTTATTATCTCCAGAAATGTATATAGGGCTATGTTGTCAGAATGAGCCTTTGTTGGTTTTGGCTCCAGATAACTCTACTGATAACGTGACTTAAAATACATGCAAATCTTGAAAATTTGCCACGTGAGCAACACAACACTCTGTGTTGTATTCTAATTTGCCTGTTGTCCACCAAGATTTTAAACGTGCAGAAATTACATAAGAATGATGAAACAAAAAACAACAGGTTCACGGTATGGCCATTTCCACAAACTCTTATTATCACACTATGCCTAGGTATACCCAGATTTCCTTAATGGGCAACTTTAAAATGACCATTTTTTTGCTGTTTGCTTTTAGAGCACTGCAGTGACTCCAATGATCATCGCTTTAAGCTCTTCGTCAAGAGCTTTTGCAGATACACAAATACAGGAGAGTATTACAGCCACGTCTATCAGTTTATCCATCATTGGATAACTCGTATATCTGCTTAGATGAATAAGCTAGACATCTAGCCAATCACAGACATATCTTGTCAGTTGCCCTTAAAAAAAAGGGCCTGAAAGTTACCCATTCAAATCTGCTAATTATACCATGCAAAAATTCTTGTAAAAATGGAATTATAGGGTTAAATTGCTGCCTCCTTAAATGATAAAATGCAACAAAATTAAGATTCAGTTATTATTTACAAACCTTCTTTTACATGGAAAACAACAGAATCTGTTTGGCAGAAAGATATGGATTGAAAGTCACATTTATGTTTTTCCATATAATTAAAGTGAATAGTGAGCACAACTCTCATTCTCCAAATTCTGACAATAACAGAAATACTAATTTCTGCTAATTATCTTTATCTACTTTTAACATGTTCTGAGCAGATAAATTTAAAATTTATAATCAACAATCATTTTAGGTATCTGCTTGTTAAGTCGTGACGTACGGAATACTGTTTCCGGGTACAAGCAGCTACTCAGTTGAATTGAGAAAATATTTGTTTACGACAACTTTTCAGTAATATAACACATTAAAGTGATTCTTTATATATATATATATAAACATGTTGTACACAAGTCTTTGAATCACAGGCATCAATATTTTAACAATTTATAATAAATGAATCCCTTTCTGGCTTATATTAGGCGTGGTTTTATATATTGTGATCACGATTTTTGAAAGTATTACAGCGTTTTGAAAATGTATATTATTCTCATTTATTAAGCCTCCCTATACAGTTTGATGCTTAGATTCAGAAGTTGCTTTGCATAACATCACACTTAACAAGCGAATTATAAAGTGATCTGCAAGCTACAATTCTTCAGTTGCCATGATCACAGTGACATCACACATAAGATCATCTACATCAGACAGGATTACTAAAAGCTTTGCACATTGCATACATTGATGCAAAAACAATGTTATGCTCTCCATGTCTAAAGTAGAAATGTCTAAATTGCTAACAGATTTGGTTTTGGGATCGGGATAATAATTAACCAGGAACCACAGTTCAGAACGCGTGTGTTTTGTACAGTTTATCCCTAACAAAACGAAAGAGTTTCAAAATAAACAAAGTTTGTAGCTTTATCCTAAACTATTGAACTCTGTGTAGTAATGTTGCTGATTAACCTGGAGTTCAATAAACTAATTAGAGATTTTACATAATTTTCTTTTGTATTGGTTTCCCATACTCATGTCACTGTAGGCACACGGAATCTGCGTGCACAGAAATCTGCAGATTTCCTGCAGATTTTTAGCCCATCGTTGAGTCTATTTATTTAGTTGTGCAAATCTGTATTTTTTTCAGTTTTTTTTTTTATGATGTAACTGTCTATCTCAATTACTACTTGTGAGAAGGAACTAGTAACTGTGATTACTTTTTTAAAATGACCTACTCAACACTGTCTTTTTGCAGATAGTTTTTATGTTTTGTGTTCTCTCCGAATTTCAATATCCAATGTACCAATGTACATTTACTTGAGACAGACAATGCAAGGTTAGGCATTAGTAACACAGCCAAATGCATCAAATTACATATTTGTGCAGATTGGTAACGTGGATGCCAATGCTTTGGAGTCCAATACAATACCTGATTTCTATTTTTGCAAATTACATGTTTCAAAGCAAATGCTGATAGAGTGATCAATTTAGCTTGATTCTGGCAAGAAAATTGCAGGATACAATGCAGCTGGTCTGTCTCCTCTTTGGATGACAATTCAAATATAATCTAATGTTCCCCAGACACAGAGCACCGTCTTTGCCAAGCAGACAGAGGCTTGGGAATTTTCATAATGACTCTATTTTCTTGTCTCCTTTACACAGTCCACTGTGACACTGACCCACAATGACAAATTCATCACTGCACACTTCTTAGAGACTAAAGCCAGCTGTCTATTTTTGAAATCACCTCACTTTGGAGGTAAATCTCTGTTTGTGGTAATATTAAGTGCACATACAAATATTCTACAGAGCCAATTATACTTATAAGAAATAGTTCACCCCTAAATTACAATTTTATTATGATGAACAATCATTTATGTTGTTTCAGTTCTTTTTATGGGTAGCATGGTGGCGTAGTGGGTAGCACAATTGCCTCACAGCAAGAAGGTCGCTGGTTCAATCCCCGGCTGGGTCAGTTGGCATTTTTGTGTGGAATTTGCATGTTCTCCCTATCTTTCCCCCACAGTCCAAAATCATGTGGTATAGGTGAATTGAGTAAACTAAATAATCTGTAATGTATGTTTGTGAATGAGTGTGTATGGATGTTTCCTAGTGGTTGTAGCTGGAAGTGCATTCGCTGCGTAAAACATATGCTGGATAAGTTGCCGGTTCATTGTGCTGTGGTGAACCCAGATTAATCAAGGAACACTTTTTATGCCAAATAGGCATACTGTGAGCCTCAGACTTCACTGTTTCTTTATTCTTGTGTAAATTCCATGAGTGTTAAACCCAATGGACAAAAGGCCAATCAACACACAAAACAGACTGTTGCATTACTCATGGGCATCTTTTGCACATATTTGACAGCATACATTTATTCAGCGCCACCCCAAATATGCATGATTAATTGTAAATCTGTTAATATCATTATGTTCATTGTGAAACTTGATATGTATTTTTATGCAAACCATGTAGACTGCTAAATCCTGTAGTATCCCTATTAATTCCTGGCTGCTTTCTTTAACATTATAGCTTAAATATACAACACAATGCAGCAACAATATACAGCAACAGATCTCATGAGCAAAACAGATTAACGTTACACTTAACACTTAACGGTTTATATTAGAAAACTGAAAACTAGGCATCTACTTTGTTCTTCAAATTTTTTTTTGACCAATAAATATGATTATATGTGTGTGTCTGTTTGTCCTACTGTGAGAGCTGGACATTAGAGTGGAGCGTAAATATTCACAACTTACTTATACTAGGGATGTTTTATGGAATAATAAAAGAGTTTCTGTAGATTTTTTTTTCACCTTATCTAAGCCATACACATACTATGTAGTATATCAGAGAATACTATGTAGTATATCAGTGAATAATTTTACTGATTGAACTAATGCAGTACACTGTAAAAAAAAAAAAAAAAAAAAAATTATATATATATATATATATATATATGTATGTATATATATATATATATATATATATATATATATATATATATATATATATATATATATATATAATTCTCATAATCCATATTTCCTTTAGCTTTTTCTTGTTCACTCAACTTTTGAAAACATCAGCTGAACTGACCTAAAATTATTTGTCAGTAATACAAAAAAGTAAATTAAGTTGTGACATAAACAATTGTTGTCTGCAGAACTATGTCTGAAGTTGAGTAAACAAAAAACAATATTTTTTTTTTTTTCTTGTTTAGTCAATTTTTGAAAACATCAGCTGCATTGACCTAAAATTGCCAGTAATACAAAAAAGTAAGTTATGTTTTGACAGCTGAACATTTTTTGTCTGCAGAACTATGTCTGAAGTTGAAAAAAAATTTTTTTTAAAACAATCTTAAGTTTTTTTTTTGTTTGTTTGTTTAGTTAATTTTTGAAAACATCAGCTGCACTGACCTAAAGTTATTTGTCAGTAATACAAGAAAGTAAATAAAATTGTGACTACTGAACAATTTTTGTTTGCAGAATTGTTTAAAGTTGAGTGAAAAACAAAAAAATCTCTTGAAAATTAGGACTAAGAAATAATACATTATCAGAAAAAAAAAGCATAGTTCAATTGAAAAAAATAATAAAACAGACAAATGTTAACAAAATATAAATTAGACACAGAATTAGAAACAGAACAGGAGGCAAAACAACAATAATTGTAAACAAGACATGGATAGCAGGACAACTAAGGAAAATGTTTTGTGATGCTTAACAGGGAAAAAAAAAGACTCAGCAAAGAGTCTGTGTGAATGAGGTTTCAGCTGCGTGTGTGAACCAGAAAAGGGTCCTTCATTTGCATTATAGTTTGAGCATTTTATTTTCCATTTAAATATTAGAGAATTTTACAGAGTTAAACATGAAAATTAAATATTAAACACATTTGATTTCTAATTTTATAATGCATTTTGATTAATCATTTGGGTAGTTTTTTTTAAGTTTGATTTATTATTCAATAATATATTATTATACATTATATTATTTATTATTTGATCTTTTTAGACATTTGAATGATCATTTTAATTTTGTAATTAAAACATCTATATGTATACACATAACAGTTAAATCCATATTAACATTCCACATTCGCTAAGAATTTTTTGTAGAGCGAACTAGGTAAATGTGAGATGAAAATTCACATTAAAAGTCTTTCTGCAGCTGTGTCTCTCAAAAAAAGAAGTTACAAATGAACAATAATTTCAAATTACATTAGCATTATTGCAGTAGTATTTTGTTGATGTCATTGTTAATAATAATGACATGAATGTTATTATTGGTGTTACTCTTATTTTTCTCATTTTTGTTAGGGTTAGAAATACTGCAACCTTTATTGTTTTAGGTAAGGAGGTCTGAGATAAACTCGACTTAAAGTAACAAGTTGGCAGAAGCTTTTTTGGTGAAGTTGCAAAATTTTGCTCACAAAAATAATCTTTTTAACTTAATGAAGAAAATTTTTATTTAGGTAAAGTAAACGTGTTAAATTTCGTCATTCAGACATTTTTACAGATTTTGCCTAAACCAAAAAAAAAAAAAAAAAATATATATATATATATATATATATATATATATATATATATATATATATATATATATATATATATATATATATATATATATATATATATATATATATAAAATAAAAAATTAAAAAAATAAATAATGTCAACTTTTTTTCAAGCTGGATGTTTTACAGTGTATATCGCACTATTACAACACACATATACAGACATTTTTTGCATGTTCATTTACACGTTCTTGCAAGTGACATATAAATGTCCTATTCATATTCTGGCACCTGTGTTTGTAATATTGACATGGTGTCATCACATGGGAATACATTGCTCTAATAAGGAGGTTTTGGGAAGTATCTATGCACAGATGGCCAATAAGCTTTAAAAAGGACAAGGACTGTCATTAAAAAGGCCTTGTCAACCTGGCCTTATTTAAAAATACTTTGGTAGAAGACACATCATGTTTACCAGAAGCATTAGCACTTTTTAATAACTTTAAAAGGCCTTTATTAAAAAAAAAATAGTCTTTTCCATGGAATTCACACAAAATTTAACATATTGCAAAAAAATGCCTGTTTGAACTACATTTTTTATTATTCAGTCTTACACGTGTGTAAAAGTATAATCTGTTATTTATACTATTATAGTTATTATAGTTCTAAATAATCTATTCTGCTTTAATGTTTCACTATACTAATGATAATATTTACAATAATATATTAAAATTGTTATGTGTCTCTCACATTGTCCACAGCAACATTAAAATAGTATACTAGTAGTATAGCTTTAAATAAATACGTTATTTTATTTATTGTCAATTTCATGAATTTAAAATTTATTATTGTTTTGACCCTTCATTTACATTAACATTTTTGTGCATTTCATTAATGATGCCCAGTTACTTCTAGTTACATGTATCAGAAATATATGGTCATTATATGTAAAGTCACCAAAAGTAAGCTTACCATTAGAAAACCAGTTCTGAATAATTAAGCAAAAAATTATGATCATTAAATGTGTGCCAGACCTCTCTGTATTTCCTTACATTATTTAAGTGGGCTGTTAAACAAAGTTCTCTGGTACATTCATTATTTGTATCCAACTTTAATGAAAAAAAGTTTGGGCGCCCTATTTTGACTGCATAGTAATGTGCACTTTTTCTACACTGCAAAAAATGTCCGTGATTTGAACAGTAAAAGTCTGTACGATCTACAGTGAAAACATGTTAAATGATTAACAGCTCATTTCTGTACAAAATACGGAAAATAGCTTTAACAGATCTAACCTTGTTTTCGAGAAACTAATCAGTGTCTGAAATCTCACCACACACTGTCATTCACTAGTCCCTAAATTAATCAATTAGTTTAGTCCACTATACAAAGTGAATAATCACAAAAAGTGAATTCAGACACTGATGAGCACATGCTGTTAACAAGCACAATCACTGAAGGAAAGAACAAGAAATAAAACCACATACACAGCCTCACACCAAACTGACTGAATTAAAATAGAGGATTAAACAACTCTACTAAATAACAGCATTACCAGCTTCACTGATTACAGTTTGACTTCAATTCTCTCATATCTGCAAGAAAAATTAATAATTAACAGAGGTTTATATTCTTACATTGAAAAGATTTAATTTGACCTTACCATCATGGAGATCAGAGGCTGCTTTAGTTGAGCTCTTAAACCTTTACTTTTCTATCTTAATGGTTCTCTGCTGTTATAACAGTATTTCTTAAAGTCAACAGTTATAGCAAGAAAGGTAATGAGAAACTGTGTGTACACAATCGTTACAGATATAATTTCTTGTGTTTTTATAAGTTACATCATAGAAAATGGTTTTATTTGATATTGTTTGGGATATTTTACAGCTTCCCATGGATGTTCAACAAACAATTATCAAGGAATTAATAAGAAATACAAATTTAATTAGATTTATGCTTTAGATCTCCAGCTGCACATTATGGCACTCATACATCAAGAATCAGGATATGAACCTTAACCATGGTTGGTTAATTCATTCATGTTTCAATGCATGCTGGGTGCCAGCATAGTACAAAAACACCAGCATGCATTGCACCATGAATATATTATGCAGCTTAAAGTTTATACTATCTCTTTTTTCCCTTTATTCTATGTTTTTGGGAGGTAATATTTCAGTAGTGTTTTGTATTGTTCTGGGTTGATTTTTTATTTTAGTTTTATTTTTTGTTTGTCACCATTATTAAGATTCAAAGACTAATTTTTGATGTTTGTGTGTTTTTAAGTTTTGCCATAGATCAAACATTCTCATTGTGAATGGTGTATTTTGACTTGTAAAACAGTCATTGACTGCTGTAGGTCAGTGGTTTCATTTACATATGGTATTAATTTGTCATTTATATCTAACAACGTACTTAATGAGTGCACAAGCAGGAGAGTGCTTTCAAAATCATAGTTAATCTTACCAAACTTATTGTTTATTTATTTTGGCTTTTCATGCTATACAAATAGTGACCAACACAATTAATTATAGCATAAAAAAAACTATTGTCAGAACAAATAGTTGAGGAGCCCAACTAAAGCAGACTCTGTCCTCCATCATGGTGACCTCAAATGAACAACAACAACTAAAAAAAAAATGATAAAGAGCTCCTGATGTTTGTGGAGTTGTTTAATGATCTCTGCTGAGATCTTGAGAAATTACATTTTTATTGTTTAATTTGTTTTTTATTTTGTATTAATTATTATTTTATTTAGAGTTTTATTCTCAGTTGATTTCATCTTTGGCTTTCGCTGTGTTTTTTTGTGTTTTATCTTCCCTTCAGTGATTCTACTGTTAACAGTTGTTCATTAATAATTCTCAATCCTCCTTTAATTAGACAATTATGTCATTAACTTCATCTCTGTCTGAGTGTTCAACCGTTTGTAGTGAGGACACTAGTGAAGATTTTGCTCTGGGATTTGAAGGGTTAAATGTGTTTGATGAAAAATACAGACTGTGGAACGTATTTTTAAAAGAAAGATTCTGTAATCTGAATTTACAAATGTAAAATGTTAAAAACATAAGATTACTGGCAACCACAGCTGCTGGTATATTACCATAAATCAAGAAAAAGAAAAAAAAAAACAGCAAAAAGTTTTTTGTGTCACCATTGTGGAAGATAGTAGCATCTGAGTGCAAGACCAAGATAAATTAAGAGTAAGTGATGTTGTGCTGCATCATATTTTGTTTAAAGGTAATTTTGTAGTTACTAGTGCAGTGAAAATGTTTGTTAATTGTTAACATACATGAACACATTAGTGCATTGAATGACTTTACATTTAATGCACTAAGCTATGTTTTTGTGAACCGAACATTGTATAAGTTCATGAAATACGGTTATTACTGTAAATTTTGACAGTTCTATAAACTTCTGTATTTTTTACGGAATTCTGGCAACCACAGCTGCCGGTATTAATCCGTAAATTTGAAGGATTTTTTTTTTTAACAGTCTATAAGAGAAGATCACATCGATAAGTCATTCGTTTTTTTTAGAAAAAGCTAGATAATGTTATGTTTTATGACAGAAATGCATAGTGTAGCTGTATTGAGATGTGTGAAATTAAATTAAAACTAAAAAATAGGCTATGAAAAAGTTTGGGCACCCTCTCTTTTGTGTGGATTTCAAAACCTAGTCACTTAATGCTGATTGATTACAACACAAAATTGAAATAAAAATTAAAATGCAAAAAAAAAAAATCTAATAATCCATCAAACTTTCAAAACAACTACCCAAATGACAAATCAAATGCTCAAACTATTAAATAATAAATCAAAATGCATTCTCAAATGAGAAATCAAATATATTTGATATTTAATTTTCATGAACAACAATAAAAAATAAAGGCGACCTAGTAACACAGTGAGTAGTGCTGTCGCCTCACAGCAAGAAGGTCGCTGGTTCGAGCCTCAGCCAGGTCAGTTGGCTGAGTTTGAATGTTCTCCCTGTGTTTGTGTGGGTTTCCTCCGGGTGCTTCGGTTTCCCCCACAGTCCAATGACTTGCGGTACAGGTGAATTAGGTAAGCTAAATTGTCCATAGTGTATGAGTGCAAATGAGTGTGTGTGTATGTTTCCCAGAGATGGGTTGCGGCTCCCATTCTCCCATTCCTTATAAGAGCCAGTTGTGTCACGCCATAGTGCGTTTGCTATTTACATAACGGACTAAGTAAAAAAACTGAGCATTTCACTAGCAAGAAAACAGTTAAACAGAGCATCTACAGTGTGAGAATGAAAGATAAGCCTCCTCATTTGTAACTTTCACTTATGCTCTCGAATATATATAAAGTCTAATTTGTAAGTCGTAACTTAATAGTAATACACTTAAAAAAGTTTGTTTAAAATGGGTTGTATACTAGCATAATAGGCTCAACCCATCTACTAACTAAATACTTTCTATAAGTGCATTTTTGTTTCCATGTATTTTATAAATAAACTGCCACTTTTCTAATTAAATGGCATACATATAAATATATATTTTTAAACTTACAGGATAATTCACATCGATCACGATCTTAAAGATAATAATAGTTAAGAAGTTTTTTTTTTAATACTAGACAACACTTGATGTTTCTATCTCTAGTTATAACAAGTACATTACATTCTCTAAGTGCTTCTGTCACTGTGTTTGATCCTTTCTGTGCAAGACTGTATGGTATAGTTAATGCCACATGAACTGTAGAGTGTTTATACTGGTAGTTCATTTTAAAATAAAAATAGCGAAATGTTTGTTAAGAGTTACGTTTTTCGCTGGAGGAAAAAGCTGTGCTGCTGATGAGGTGAACACTGAGAAAACCTGACTGCTCTCCTGTGACAATGGGATACAGGTGATACGATTATCTATATCAAAGAACTGCAAATAAGCAGATATTATAACAGTTTATCAATAAACACACACCTCGTTCTCCCGCTGTCCACGGCTGTGGTTTGCTGATCAGATGAAAAACAAAAGACGGGGAGGATGAACCGGAGGATGAACGGGGAGGATAAATTTGATTTTCTTATCAAATTTAAAAGGGACTGAGGCAAAAGTTTTAGTTGGGCTGAGTAGAAATATAGGCCTAACAACACCCATATTAAGCGCAAATATTTGTTTCAAAACTATTTCTATATTCAGTTCTAATTTCCAGCAACCGAATAAATGAACAATAATAACGAAGCGTATTCAAAAAACTATCTTAATACACATGCTATGGCCCATATGGTCTAGAACCTGACAGGTGGACAAATCTAAGCTTGTTTTTAATAAAACAAATATAAATCGACTACGAATATAAGCTCGTACTTGTATCAGTTTGTAAAAAAGTGGTATTGGTGCATCCCTAATGAAAATCTTTTGTAATTGTACCATTCAACATGCAATAAAGTGCCATCAGAAAAAAAAATGAAATTAAAAAATAAATAAATAAACCATATAATAATTTTTACTTACAAGTAAAATTAAGTTTTACACTCGGCCTATGCCTAAATCCAAAAAGCACTAAAAAAATTATATATTTATAAATTGCACTACTTAAACTAATATATGACATTATATTACGCTAAATAAATAAAATAGGCTGTATAGGCCTAATCTTATTCTCTGATTAAAACAAAAGTGATTTAGCAATGCTGCACCACTGACAAGCTGATGGCAGAGAAACAAGCAACCACTGAAATTGCGGAAACAGTAGTAAGCACTTTTTTTTGAAGTTAAGCCTTTCTTTTTACACTTAATTATTGTGCATTTTATGTTAAATATATCAATAATGAATAGGCCTATAAGTGTTTCCTGTGTGTGTGTGTGTGCATGCGAGCTCGCGAACGTGCGTGTGTGCGTTTCCACCAACCGTCTTTCATTACTGAAGCAGCTCTTTTCCAAAACAGAAAGTTACTTCATATATCTGGCAATACTTTGGCTCTCAATTGATTGAAAAAACAATTTAGATGAGCCTATAATCAAAATTTGCAGAAACTGTGTGAAGAAATTGTGCAGCCGCACATTGAATCTGAGGTTTCATCCCATCTCGCTTTCGCTGTCATCCAGGCATTATAGACGCCAATAAACGCAAATTCGCGAATCTGAGGCTGGTACAGGCTGAAGTCCTTGCAAAATGTTGAAATACAGCACTGAAATGAACAGGTAACATCTTTCAGCCAAAAAATCTATCTGTAGCAGGGGCGCCTGCAGGATTTAATTTCAAGGTATTATAATGATATAAAATATGCATTTTGATGGTAAAATAACCATTTAAACGATAGCTGTTATTTCTTTCAGTATTCAAACATTAAATAACGAATGCATCAACTAAAATAAAAACAAATATGAAACAACACATAGGATATGAAGCATATAAATGACTATTATATTTAGCAAAATGCAGTTTTTTTTTGTATTTTTATAATTAAATTTTTGTTATTTTAAATAATTCATTGACTTCATAATTAAAGCTATAGACAAATTCCTGCTTGACATTTTAGAAAATATTTTGCATAGCTACCTAGTATTAAAGATCACCGAGAACAAAAAACAAACAAACACAAAAAAAATGTTACATGGCCCCATAAAGGCCCAACTTATATTTAACTGAATCGTATAAATGGTGAAAATTGTTCATTTTATTTTTATGAAACATTTGTTGTTTTTAATACAATATCTACATTTAAGAATCCATATTTAATTTATTTATTCAATTATTACTTTTACTTATTTATTGGTTCATATAAAGGCTATAATTTAAATCAAACAACAGTAACTTGGAGAGATACAGTGCCACTAAAGCTTTTAAACAAAAGTACAAAAAATCAAAGAAAGATTTGACTTTCTCCAGTGATGGCCGACTACATAACAACATGCCAAAACCGTCCTTTCGGTGGTATAGTCGGCATTAAAATCCAAAACAAGCTGTTTGGGCTTTGAATTAAAAAGTGTGATTATTTCCTCATTGTTCAAAGAGTCTGCAAGTTCGTGTTTCATGGATATAAGATGTTGTGGATTGTGGACATCAATGATATTAAGTGTGTCGTTATACGCTGTGCAGCAGAAAAAAGTCTTTCAGCAGTGCACAGGGTTGGACTGGGGCAAAAAATCAGCCCTGGCATTTTGAGCCAGAGCGGCCCACTACATTCAATCAAAATGCTATCTATCTATGCACGTCCAATATATTTATCAACTCATATTTTATTAAACACAAAAGCTATGTATATGAAATAAATAAATAAATAAATAAATACAAATTTTAATCTCAATTTAATTTCTGTATACTGTCCATAAAGATATTTGTTGAGTTCTAAAAAATACACTATCATTCATTTATTTTCCTTTATTTCATTTATATTCATTTATTTTTCATTTATTTTTCGCCTTAGTCCCTTATTTATCAGGGGTTGCCACAGTGGAATGAACTGCCAACTATTCCAGCATGTTTTATGCAGCAGATGCCTTTCCAGCCACAACACAATATTGGAAATCACCCATACACACTCATTCACACACACTCATACACTACAGCCAAATTAGCTTATTCAATACACTATTCACTCAGCCTATATTAAACAATAAACATTACAAAAACTGCCTGCTGATGCATGAGTAAATCTTTAAAGGGAACAGTGTACTTTATAACCTCATTCACCTCATCCTGCTTGCTGTTTCACTATCTAAACAATAAAACATAATATAAGTACAATTTGTTTCATTTTGATATTGTGATTAACAGACACCAAACAGCCTCGTGTAGCTATATATATATATATATATATGAGCGTCATTGTCACTCTCCATTCTTATAACAAAACAGGGCTTTCAAGAGTTCACACTTAGCTGATGATTGTTGATAAGCTAGTTTGGCATGCTGTCCCGGGAGAGAGCCCCGAGCTCATGAGAGCCTCGAGCCCAGGGCTCCCTCCCGTTGCAGGGCGAGAGGGGAGTTTGAGCTTGGGTAGATCTCGAGAACCCCCCTCCCTCCTGCTGCGTGAAGGTTGCTAAGGTGATGCGTTGCAGACAGAATTGAATCGAATTTGGTGCTAATTTGGTTTAGTCAATTTACTTAAGTGTCATGTTTTTGGGAGTATGGGAGGAAACCGGAGGACCTGGGGAAAACCCACGCAAGCACGGGGAGAACATGAACTCCACACGAAAATGCTGACCGTTTGGGTAGATGGCAAAACTGGAGGCATTTTGCTGTGAGGCTGCAGTGCTAGCCACTGGGCCGCAGTGCTGCCCTGTAGACAAAGGAGGAGGCGAAGGGGTGGAAGGGGGGATTCTTCAAGACGAAGATGACTAAAGGTAAGGTGTTTGGTTATTTATACTTGGTTAGGAGTAGTCTGATTGGTGGTTTATACATTAGCTTGACTCGGGGCCAGCCGTGTCAATCATCAGCACGTGATCCTCTCGAAATTAGTTTATGAATAAATTTCACTAAATATAACTGTCTCCTTTCATTTTCATTGAAAAGAACAAACTTTACCCCGTCTCTTTTGCAGAATATCAGTTTTAATAATCAATAATGGCCATTATAACAGTATAACGTACAATAAATTTATACGATAAAGGTACAGTAAGCAATCAGTCAATTTTCAGAATCAGTCTATGTTACATAAATCAATATATTAGCTTATCTTTGCACTCAGCCAAAACAGAGTTACCTGAGAACAAGTGATTCGAAAGACATAAGAGTTGTTAGATAGAGACAACAAGATGAATTCAATATCAACTATAAATAACAACTATAGTGAGATGAGATCATCCAGCAGATGAACTGTCTGACATCCACTATACTCTCATCTAGGGTTTATGCTCACCCGCTGAACTACTGGCTGCAGCTCTTGGCGGAGTACGTGTGTGGTCACGTGATTTGCGTTTTTAGCCGTGTACTAGAATGAACGGAGAACTTTTCAGAACCGCTAAATGAAACCCCTGTGTATTTCCTGTGATTTCTCTGCTCCTCCCTTGCTTTTCTTCCCTCTGACTCTCGACTATTTTGACAAATACACACAGACGATGCATGCTCACACAGAGTTTAAAATAGGAGTTTGTGATTGGGCCAGCCTAATGTCAATACAGAAAAGAGCCAATGGGCTGCAGAGTGTCACATGGGCAGGTCTGTCTGTCCAGGAAAAAAAAGCATCTTACTTTCAGAGAGTCACAGATCACAGCAACGTCAATTAATGAGGCAGAAAAAACAATAGACCGCTAAGCCTTTTATGGGCCGATCAGATCATTAGACGATGATTAGCCCGGCCCAAAAAGTACGTCGGCCCAACGGGAAAGTGCCCGGTCTGCCAGATGGCCAGTCCGCCCCTGGCAGTGCATGTAGCTGTTGGCAAAGTCCCGGATCAGAGCAAGCTTTTCTGCTACCAAAATACAGCATTACATACAATTAACTCACATTCAGTCAGACCAAGTAAAGCACTTATTGCCTAGGATGTCAATCAAATTAATCAAGCTCTACCTACGAATAAAATAATGGGCTATTTTGTTATTTTAGGATTTTAGAAAGTAAATAACATTTTACTTTGTACTGGATTATAATGTATATTTTACAATAAAAAACTAAATATAGCATGTCTTACTGTCATTTAAAACAAAAAGTGTGTAAACTGTATACAGGAAGAGTTGGTCAATACCCTACAGCACATAATTGAACTTATGTCTCAGAGTTAGATTATGTTGGCCTCATTTGAGAGATTTAAAAAATAAAAGACACTTTAAAAAGGAACAACTCGCAAATCAGCAACAAACAAAAATGGTCGCGTGTTTCAGCACTTGCCGCACGATACCTAGGAGCGGGGCTGTGTGTGTAGCGCCTTTAAGCGGCGTGTCAATGAACTGCTGCTGGTGAGCGAGAACGGTCGTAAGTGCGCAAAGCAAGTATAAATATAACCAAAAGCAAGTTCATATTATGAATATTTCTTTAACGATACTTATCGAAAATTAATTTAATTTTACCCCTCGAATTGAATTTTTAGTTGCACCATTAAGAAATCAGGGAACTCTAGAGCCCTGCAATAAATAACGTTCTTAACCATTTTTTTTAGAAAACCGTTTTCTTAAAATTTAATTTAATAAGGAACGCAAGGACAAAAACGAAAAAAATATCAATTCTGCTCGAAGTGAATCGATCTTTTTTCTGTTTTTAAGCCCTCAGCCCAAGATCAGTTACACACTGAAGCTAAGCAGGGCTGAGCTTGGTCAGTGCCTGGATGTGAGACCACATTGCAAAACTAGGTTGCTGTTGGAGGTGGTGTTAGTGAGTCTAACAGGGGGCGCTCAACCTGAAGTCTGTGGGAACCCTAATGCCCCAGTAAAGTCAAGGGGACGCTATACTGTCAGAAAGCTCAGTCTTTCAAATGAGACGTTAAACCAAACTCCTGAGTTACTGTGGTCATTAAAAATCCCATGGCACTTCTCATCCTGGTCAAATTCCCTCCATCAGACCTTACCAATAATAGCATCCCATTCATTCTTATCCACTAAATTGGATCTGTCACTGTCTCTCCACTTTCCCCATAGCTGGTGTGTGGTGAGCGCACTGTGGGATGACATCTGATGTACTGTTGATCCGCCATTACAGGAAGCCTCTCTTGAGGGCAGCTGGGTGTACTGCAGCCAAAG
Source organism: Danio rerio (assembly GCF_052040795.2). Classification (NCBI taxonomy): domain Eukaryota; kingdom Metazoa; phylum Chordata; class Actinopteri; order Cypriniformes; family Danionidae; genus Danio; species Danio rerio. The sequence continues at coordinate 16,433,200 of NC_141034.1, read as the reverse complement.
TGGTAAACGACTGCAGTGTAAGACTGATTAAATAATTCAAATATTTTGTACAAGTAGATAAATGTTGATACTTGGCACCAGAGTATTGATAATGTAGCGAGGCTGGAAAAATCACAATAAATTGGTATATCAATATTTTGTCTATTAGGACATTGGGATATGCATTAAAATTAAAATCCATTCATTTTTCAATTACTCTCTGCACTGGCTCTGTGCCTGTTAGAATGCATGCCTTTGAAACATAGCTCCATGTGAGTAAATTTCCCATTGATAAGCACAAATTACAGTAGGAGACATGAAAGTGACATGAGCCACGTCAGAATATGAGAGCATGTGGGGCTCACTCGGGAGTTCTAAGAAAGACCTTATCAGAACAGCTGAATGAAAGTTACGATGCACAACTTACTTCTCAAAAGTAAGACTCAGTTATGACCAATAATTATGTCCACATCCTCATCTTGACAAGATTTCAATCGGTTATGCCTTGGAATGAAACACAAAAAATTGTGTTAACTCTGTGATCTCTGACAATTAATTGTCTGTAACTCTTTCATTGTGCTGCATCTGCATCTTTCCAATTCTGTTGAGATTTGAATTTCATATGTAACTTAAAATTATCTTATTTAAATCCACATCCTTTTCTCAGCTGTTGAAAATGACTTTATGGTTTACTATCCTTGTTACTTATAAAGTGGACTCTTAAATTAAAAAGTAATGAATTCAAGAAGTGCCGATTAATTCCGTGCCAATTATCCCAGCATATAAGCACACCTGGAGCGAGCAGACGCCATCCTTTTCGCTTCAGAGACTTTCTGATCGAGTCGATGAGGGTTCCTCCTGCTGTGACCAGCGATTCTGAGCGAACGAGAGCATTCTCCCGGTCCAGAGTGTGTACACGCAGCGGCAGACGGTCAAGCTGGGTTTCTCCCTTGCCTGGCATTCTTTGGGTCCGGTCCTCCAGAGCGGTGCGTATAAAGTTGCAAACTTCACAGAAAGAGCAACACAGTTGTGCAGCACGTCCTTTTCAGGACGGCGCTCCGACTGTGCGTTTCTGGATGCGGTGGATTTCTGTCCTCGGATGATGGGCACGAGCACTGCGTTGCATGTCTGGGGGGTCCAGCATGTTAATGCGCTGCTCGCGGGCAGTTCATGTCGTCATTGCGATGCCATGACTGTTGCGCAGTAAAGATCGCGGCTAGCCTTTGCAAAAGGACGAACCACCCCAGTTGTCCCCTGCTCTGCAGCGGGCACTCGGGCAGATCTGAGGGTTTCAGCGAGAGATAATCCGTCGCCCACGGGCCCGCGGACCTCCCGCTCCTCTAAGCGCTTCATCCAAGCTTCGGGCGGGGGAAGCGATCCGTCTAACAGATGGTAGCCCTTACGCCCGATGACACCGGAGACCAGACATCCACCGCGGCATCGGAGGGTGGTCCAGACCCGCTCGCCCCCTTCGGGCTGGTGAGCGCTGTCACTACGGATCCTGAAACGGACATGTTAGCCGTGCTTTCCCGGGCTGCTTCGGCATTGGGTTGGAGATGGTTTATCCCCCAGCTCCGCGGCCGGACCGACTAGAGGGGCGTTCCCGTCTTCCCGGAGGTGCACAGTAGGCTCACGCGGTCTTGTAAAGCACTTTTTTCTGCTTGTGCTGCGTGTCCCTCCACCCTAACCACTCTTGACGGTGGAACAGCCAGGGGGTATGTGGCGATTCCTCAGGTTGAGTGCGCGATGGCGGTAAATCCGCGCGGCGCCTCTTCTTGGCGGGGTCCGCCTCATCTCCCATCCAAAGCCTGTAAGTTATCTACCTCCTTCGGAGCTAGAGCTTACATAGCTGCGGGCCAGGCTGCTTCCGCCTTGCATGCGATAGCCACCTACCAGCTCTACCTAGCGCAGGCGCTGGCCGAGCTGCACGAGGGTGGGTCCAACCCAGGCTTACGAGCTTCGCACCGCCGCCGACTTAGCTCTTCGGACTGAATCCGATGCGTGTGCGTTGGGGAGGACGATGTCCACATTAGTGATCCAGGAGCGCCACCCCTGGCTGATATGCGCAAAGTCGACAATGTCCGCTTTCTTGACTTTCCCCATATCCCAAGCCATGTTCGGCGACACCGTCTGTGAATTCACCCAGGAATTCAAGGCGGTGAGAGAGCAGTTGGTGGGTGATGTCTTATCGGCGGTCCGTAGCCCGCTCCGCCCGCCGTGCCATTCATACCTGCTCCTCGCCGAAGGCGCCCGCCTACGAGAGCTGCTCCGCCCCCGCATACGCCTCTGGCGAAGCGAGCGCGTCGGGCACCTCGGAAGCAGGCAGCCCCCCTGCCCAGAACGCCACTAAGTCTGGCAACGGACCGCGAAGCGTCCCTGGGACAGGCCATCTGGAGAAGAGGGAACTTGCTCTTTCCCCGCTGGAGGGCGGGGCCCCATTTTCAACGGCACTTTTTACTGCCATGAAAACATTATGAAAGGGCACTTTTCACTTCCCCAGATGTGACAGCCCGAAATCTGCCAGTCTGGGACGCTATGCTTTCTAGCTTGCAGATTCGGTGCGTCTCGCCAGTGGCTCACGAGCGCTGGGAGGACGGTCTCCTTTCTCCCACCCCTCGAGCCTCCCCTCCGGAGCTCGGGTTCGGAGTGAGAGCAAATATCTCACCTCCAGCTTTTCCGTGGGACCCGCGAGCTTCCCGGATCAGGTACGTCAGCGATTGTAGCGATGAGTCCATTAGCGAGAGCTCTGCCTGCCTGGTTAGCCAGCTCTTCGCGGTGGCTCATACGCACAATCAGACTCGGCTATGCGATTCAGTTCACGAAACGGCCCCCCAAGTCGCGGGTGTGTATTCACCAGGGTCAGCCCCCTGTCCGCCCCTGTCTTGCGAGAGGAGATTGCTGTCCTCCTGGCGAAGGATGCAATTGAGCCGCTCCCTCCAGCCGAGATGGAGAGCGGGTTTTACAGCCCACACTTCATCGTGCCCAAAAAGAGCGGTGGGTCACGGCCAATCCTAGATCAGCGCGTTTTGAACCGCTGCCTGCACAAGCTGCCGTTCAGAATGCTCACGCAGAAGCGCATCCTCCGGTGCGTTCGTCCTCTGGGTTGGTCTGCAGCATTAGACCTGATGGACGCGTATTTCCATGTCTCCACTCTTCCTCGCCACCGTCAGTTTCTGCGGTTTGCATTTGAAGGTCGAGCTTGGCAATACAAAGCCCTCCCCTTCGGGCTCTCTCTGTCTCCGCGGGTCCTCACCAAGCCCGCGGAGGGTGCCTCAGCGCCCCTTCGGCTCGCGGGCATCTGCAAACTCGATTTCTTTACGACTGGCTGATTTTTGCCCTCTCTCGGAGCAATTGATTATGCACAGAGACAAAGTGCTCTGGCACTTCCACCTGTGGGGGTTTCAGGTCAACCGAGAAAAGAGCAAACTCGCCCCCGTGCAAAGGATCTCTTCTCTCGGGCTGGAGCTGGACTCGGTCACCATGGCAGCGCGCCTCTCCGGAGAGCGCGCTCAGCTGATGCTGTACTGTCTGAGAGAGCTCGACAGTAAAATAGTGGTCCCACTGAAACTATTTCAGAGGCTCCTGGGGCATATGGCATCCGCAGCCGCTTCATGCCGCTCTGATTATTCTATATGAGGCCACTTCAGCACTGGCTTCACGATCGAGTCCCCAGACGCGCATGGCACGCGCGCGCACACCGAGTCTCTGTTACTGCGCTGTGTCGCCGCGCCCTCAGCCCTTGGAGCGACCCCTCGTTCCTACAGGCCTGGGTGTCTCTAGAACAGGCGTCCAGTCTTGTTGTCGTTTCAGCAGACGCTTCCAACATGGGCTGGGGGGCTGTGCGTTGCGGGCATGCGGCTGCGGACCTGTGGAAAGGTACCCAGTTGCATTGGCATATCGCCTGGAGCTGTTGGCAGTGTTCCTCGCTCTCCACCGTTTTTTTCCGGTGCTGGAGCGGCAACACGTGCTGGTCAGGACGGACAGTACGGCGGCGGTGGCGTATATCAGCCGTATGGGGGGTATGCGCTCTCGCCGCATGTCTCAGCTCGCCCGCTGTCTGCTCCTCTGGAGTCATCCGCGGCTGAAATCGCTGCACGCCATTCATATTCAGGCAAGCTCAACCGTGCAGCCGATGCGCTCTCACGGCAGCCTTGCGTCCTGGAGAATGGAGACTCCACCCCGAGTCTGTTCAGCTGATATGGGCGCGATTCGGGGAAGCCCAGATTGATCTGTTGCTTCCCCCGAGATCGCTCATTGCCAGTTGTTCTTTCCCTGACCGAGTGCTCTCGACACGGATGCACTGGCTTACAGCTGGCCTCGGGGCATGCGCAAATACGCGTTTCCCCCAGTGAGCCTGCTCGCGTAGTTACTGTGCAAGGTCAGGGAGGACGAGGAACAGGTTGCTGGTTGCGCCCCTCTGGCTTAACCGGACCTGGATGTCAAAGCTCTCCCTCGCGATAGCCCTCCCCTGGCAGTCCCTTCGAGAGAGCACCTACTCTCTCAGGGACAGGGCACCACCTGGCACCCTCGCCGATCTTTGGAGATTTTTAGACGCGAGGAAGACTTAGGTAACCTCCGATTGCGGTGGCTAATACCGTCACTCGGACTAGAGCCCCCTCCCTGAGCGCGCCTATGCCCTGACGTGGAGTCTATTCACTGAATGGTGTGTCTCTCGCTGAGAAGACCCCCGTAATTTGCCAGATCAGCGTTGTGCTTTCTTTACGCCGAGAGAAGTTGGAGAGCAGGCTGTCGCCCTCCACACTCAAGGTTACGTGGCTGCCATCTCTGCTCTCATAACGCGGTGGCTGGCAGCACCGTGGGAACGCATAACCTCATCATCCGGTTCCTCAGGGGTGCTAAGCGAATTAATCCACCCCGCCCCCTCTCATGCCCTCTTAGGATCTCGCCCTCGCTACACAAGCCGCGTCAGATCCCTTCGATCCTCGACTCAGTATCTTTCTGTCCCTGAAGACAGCTCTGCTGGTCGCGTTGATATCGATTAGAGGGTCGGGGACCCGGAGGCATTTTTCGGTCAGTGACTCGTGCCTGTAATTGGGCTGGCTTCTCTCACGTCCTGAGACCCCGCCCGCGATATGTGCCCAAGGTTCCTACCACTCCGTTTTAATACGAGGTAGTGAGCCTGCAAGCGCTGCCCTCGGAGGAGGCAGACCCAGCCCTTCTTTATTGTCCAGTTCGCGTTTTGCGTATTATCCGGACCGCACTCAGAGTTTAGATCATCTGAGCAGCTCTTCGTCTGTTATAGCGGTCGGCAGCAGGGAAGTGCCGTACCGAAATAAGTTCCCACTAGATTGTGGATGCCTTTCTTTCACTATCAGAGCCGAGATGAGCCGCGTCCACCGAGAGCGCGTGCGCACTCCACTCGGAGCTTCGCATCTTCTCGAGCGCGCGCACGCGGCGCCCCTCTAACAGACATCTGTAGAGCTGCGGGCTGGGTGACACCCAACACATTTGCAAGGTTTTACAATCTGCGAGTGGAGCCAGTTTCCTCAAGGGTATTAGGTAACCCTTGGTGATTGAGGAAATAATTTGGTGGGGTGTTTAAACACGCTTGCTGCGCCATTCTCCCTAACACGGAGGTACGTGCGCCTTTTTATCTGTCAGTAAAGTTCCCCGTCAGGTGAGCCCTGCAGATTCCTCTGTGGCCCCCAGCACTGACTCAGCGGAGGAGTCACTTGCTGGCCCACTACGTTGTAGGTCTGCCCGCTGGTCAGCCCGCGTTTTGGGTAAAGGTGCCTGCTATGCGTGATCCCCACTAGGCGATCCCATATGCTTATTCCGCCACGGTTAAGTCCCCCCCCCCCTGGGCGGACCCGTGTCTTCCCTCCCCGCTAACCACTCTTTTGCTATGCGTACTCCCCCTTTTTAGGGCTAGTCCATATGTAAATTCTGCCATCTATCCCCCCTTGGGTAACGGATGGCCTCCGCAGCGTCCTCCCTATCGGGATTGCACGCTTCCCAACGTACTGTCGTATTTTCCTAGAATTATCTAGATGCTCACGACTTCCCAAGAATATATCTAAATCCGTAAAACTTCTGTTGAAGTAGGATAAATTAGGGCCAGGGACACGTTGGAGGACCGAGCCTCCCATGATGTGGGTGCGTCACGCTTGCTTGACAATCCCCTCATCGGGGGCGTTGGTAAGGTGCAGTCATTATGGCGCTTTCCATACTTCTCCCATTTCGTGGATTCAATCAATCCACTCTATGGCACTGAAGTTCCCCAACCGAAGGGGAACGTTCGAGGTTACAGAAGTAACCCTTCGTTCCCCGAGGAGGGGAACGGAAGTGCCATACTCCGTCGCCATAATGACTGTCCCTTAGCTGTTTGAAAGTCTCTTCAGCTTAAAAGGATGGCGTCTGCTCGCTCCAGGTGTGCTTATATGCTGGGATAATTGGCAATGAAGTACACCTGTGCAAGCTTACGCTGCCAATTCATTGCATTCATTGGCCCGTTCAATACTCTTTCAGACAAGCGGCTTCTGAACCGAATCCTCCCATTTCGTGGATTCAATCAATCCACTCTATGGCACTTCCGTTCCCCTCCTCGGGGAACGAAGGGTTACTTCTGTAACCTCGAACGTTCCCCCACAGTCTAAAGACATGCGGCATAGGTGAATTGAATACACTAAATTGGCCGTAGTGTATGATTGTGTGTATTTTCCACAACTGGGTTGCAGCTGGAAGGGCATCCGCTGTGAAAAACATGTGGTAGAATAGTTGGCAGTTCATTCCGCTGAAGTGACCCTTTATAAATAAGGAATTAGGCTGAAGGAAAATAAGTAAATAAATAATCTTTATTGCGTTTTTTTTTTTTTTTGGAGAGGGGTGCTCGTGCAAGAATAAAGCGGGTTGCAAACCAGATGCACCGATTAGGGCCACAGCATGGTACATCTGGTGTGCGACCCCCTTAAGATGTGTAACACACATGAGTGAGGATGGCGACAGCAAAAAATGGTGGACATAACAAGCTTTTTTCAACAGAAAGTGTAAAGCGGGTCACACACCGGATGCACTGCTCAGTGTCACGACATGACAGTTGGAAGTATTGCACACTCGCATGATGTTCATTCATTTTCTTTTCGACTTAGTTCCTTTATTAATCCGGGGTCGCCACAGCGGAATGAACAACCAACTTATCCAGCATATGTTTTATGCAGTGGATACCCTTTCAGCTGCAACCTATCACTGGGAAACATCCATACACACTCAATCACACTCATACACTACGGACAATTTTTAGCCTTCCCATATCACCTATAGCTCATGTCTTTGGACTGTGGGGGAAACCGCACCAACCGGAGGAAACCCACGCAAACGCATGGAGAACATGCAAACTCCACACAGAAACGTCAACTGACCCAGCCAAGGCTCGAAACAGCGACCTTCTTGTTGTGAGGGGACAGCACTACCTACTGCGCCACTGCATCGCCCATTCACATGATATTTTATATAAAACAATACAGATGGCGCTCTGTCGTGTGGCAGAAATATGAACAGTGTCCTGAGTTGTAAGGGGGTCGCACACCAGAGGCGCCACTCAGTGCCGAGACACTGCGTGCATATGACAGCTGGAAGTACTGCACACCAGATGTGCACATTTGCATGTTATTCAAAATAAAACTATTCAAATGGCGCTTTGTGGCACAGCAGAAATATGAACAGTGTCCTGAGTCATAGCTGGGTGCCGCAGACAGCTGCTGACTTGCTGTGCCGGTGTGCTTCTATGTTTAGAATTCTAAAATGCATGGCACTGTGTGGCGATGCAGCCTGGTGCCGAGCGGCACATCTGGTGTGTGACCCCTTGTAGCTGGGTACTGTGGACAGCCACCGACTTGCAGCGGCGGTGTGCATACCCTGATAGAAATTGTTTTAGTATGCCCCAAATTTTAGTATGTAAAATGTTTCAGCATACCAAAATGGTTTTAGTATGGTATGTGTTTATGCAAGTGAGACAAGTGTGGTGCTAATCGACAAGAGAAGGCACCAATAATGGTCCATACACCATACTAATCAATCAATACAACTGTTTATTGCTGGTACACACAGCTGATATCAATTATCACACTAATATTCAATAATCATGAATCATACTCATGAACATCATTAATCGAAATACAACAAAATTGCATAAAAGGCTTATAATGCGAAATAAAGATGAGGTTACATGAATAAAAGATAGATAATGAAAACTTCAAGCAATTTGATACAAGTATATACAACCTCAGAGACGTGCCATCATTTTCCTCTTCAAAGACTGGGGAGCCCGTTGCAGTCACATTGGAAAACCAACACGTGTGTCAGAGAATGCCGGGCGATGCGCGCTTATCCCACGGCTGAGCTTCCAATGTTTCAGCAAGAAACCCTCATCTTTATAGTCAAAATTTGGGTGCTGGCCAAAGGTTGGCCTAATAGGTAAGAGAGAAGTGTGAGTTGATCAGGCCCACCTCCTCTCTCAGCTAGTTGCACATTATTTCTGATTGCAAAGCACTAATTTTAGGATTGTATTGTCAGCATGATTATCTAGAGTCAATATTCTACCTCCTGAAATTTGGAGAAAGTTAACCTTAAGGTCCGGAGACCCTTCTCTGGTTATTTGGTCATGCTTAAGTGTCAATATTTTACCTCCTGAAATTTGGAGAAAGGTGTGAAGTTAACCCTAAGGTCATGAGACCCTTCTCTGTTCATTTGGTTGTTTGTTGAGCGCAACAGAAGAAAAACAAAAAATATCTCATTTGTTACAGAAATCTATGTTTAGAATTCCAAAATGCATGGCATCACTGAGCGGCACATCCGGTGTGCAACCCCCTTTAGGCTTGATGTGTTGTGTAAACTTGCTGCCACTGCAAACTAAGTAGCATCTACACTCTCGAACGGTAAAACAAACGGTCTGGCTGACCAAAGCGGGAGATATTTCAAAAATTAACAGTATTACTGCAGCTGCTCACTCCTGATGAGCTTACGTCAAACATCTCAATACGTTAACATGTTTCTCTAAAAACAATACATTACACTTTCCTTTATAAACCTTCTACTTTTCCACTTCACAGAGTCACTAATTTTAGCATGACCTGACTTTCAAATTTAACATATTTTTTGACAAGGCTCAGTGGCTTTTGTATTTTAATTGCTTACTATAGTGGGTTGTATGTACTTAACCTTGGTTTAATAAAAAGGGTCATTAAGACATTCTGATTCTAGCTACAAAAAAGTAAAAACCCATTACCGAAATTTGTCAAAGTATTTTGTCAGTATAACATTCTGTTTAGAAGCACACTTACATCATATGCATTTTATTTATTTTGCCTTTCCATGGCTTGAAATTATATAATGTAACAAATAATATAGAGAGTCTGTAAAATCGGTGAAGTTTGTTGCAGATTGTAATAATATAGGTTTGCTAACCTATAACCTACCGGCAATAAGGGACAATATTAGGATTTAGAAATTTGAAAAGAAATTAATATTAAGAAGGAAACTTATTCATTCATTTCCTTTTCGGCTTAGTCCCTTTATTAATTAGGGGTCACCACAGCGGAATGAACCCCCAACTTGTCCAGTATATGTTTTAGACAGCAGATGCCCTTCCTACTACAACCCATGACTGGGAAACATCCATACACTCTCATTTAAACACATACACTACAAACAATTTAGCTTACCCAATTCACCTATAGCCCATGTGTTTGGACTGTGATGGAAACCCACGTGACCAAGGGTAGAACATACAAACTTCACACAGAGGCTCGAACCACCTTCTGTGATGTGACTACCCACTGCACCACCACGCAGAGGAAGTTAAATATATTCAACTTCCTGTTCGATTGGTGGGGTAGGTGTATGCATTAAAACAGCTTATAGGAGGAGAAGCTGGTGCTCAAGTTCCCCCTCATTGGTGGTGAGCTCAACCTAAGTGGCTCTGCAGTGAGCACTCTAATTTAAACAAGATTCCCTGTGATGGAATAAGAGGCTTTTTTAGGAGTTGGGACACCGTTAGTAGTCTTGGCAGGATGTCAACATACATGTGACGATGCGTGATGTCATGACCAGAAAGGTAAAGTCCTTCTGGTTAGCCTGAAGCAAATTTACAAGATCACAATTGCAGCATCAATGGTCACATACATAACTTGAGACATTATCTTTCATGGAAACACAGGCTAAAACTGGAGTTGGGACTCCATGGCAACAAGTGGAATGAGCGCTGACAGTTACAGGCAAAGACTGCACACTCGATTCATATGTGAGTGTGATAGCCTCAGTATGACCTTTTGTGGTGGGCTTAAGCACACAAATAATTATTTTATGCCACAGGGCAGTTCTATTAACTTAAACACCCAAAGTCAAATTAACTACTCCTTATCCAATGTTGTGAATGGTGGAGTATGGAAGACCTGCGAAGTAAAAGTTTGTGGCACATTATTGATGTCCTTAGGTATGTATCCTGGTCTAGGGTACAGAAATGCTCTCACTGTACCAGGTAAAAAATAATGTGAAAGAGCTACTTATAAGGACTAAATCTTCTATTCTCCCAAGCAAAGAAATTAAAAGCACAATTCAGGTTTAAAGGCAGAAAATTGCCTTAGATTGAGTTTGTATTAGTCAAACCTACTGGTTGTATAATTAGATGTATTTTTGTAAAAATTGCTTTTACTTGTTGATTTTTTTAATGATTTTATTGTATAGTTTGCATTTGAGAAAATGCTTTTAAAGGTTGTATATAAAATAAGGTTTATTGTTTTATTATCTTAAACAAAAGCATTTATAATAAAAAAATAATGAAAACTGAAAATCTATTTATCATCTATCTTTTTTGTTTTATTTTAAAAACGTAGTGCTGTTAAATATACAATATACCATTAAACTTATTACAACATGCTACCTATTACAACCTTCTAAAATTAACAAAAGAATGAAGAAAAGAACTGCCATTAAATCCCTAATAGCCATGACCCACATAGAGGTTGATGGAGGCATTCAGATGTGGCCCATTTCTGCTATTCTACATGGTCTTCCAGCTAGCAGCTTTTACTAAGCTCCTTAAAAGGCTGCCCCAAGGAATCAATGATAGCCTCTGGGAACAGCCTCTTGAGGCCTTATCTGTGTTCATTTATCCAAAGAACCACACAGCACAATGTCTGCACTGTCTTTAACATCAAATGATAAATAAAAGCAAAACCTCTGTTAGACAACTACCACTATACAATTTATGTACCATATGATTCTGACAGTGTATATTTGTACCATATGTTTCTGAAACTGTGTACAGAATCTGTTTCATTATAATTATATTATACTTTATATTAATTATAAAAAATAAACAAAGGTGCACATTAAAAAAAAGAGAGAGAAAGAGAGTGAGAGTAAGAGAAAGACAGTAATAAATTTACCAATTTAGATTATTTCTAAAACTCCCAAAGGGATTTTTCTATTGAAATAACTGATTTCTTTTATCTTTGCCATGGTGACAAAACATAATATTTTTAGAATATTATTTTTCGCAACAAATTCATATTCAAAAATCTAATCGAATCGTGCCTTTAGAATCGAAAATGTAATCGAATCGAGGATTTGGAGGATCGTGACACCCTTACTCAGTCTTTCTCTTGTCTTGTGTATAGAGTAGTTCTGGTCTTTTTGCATTTTGCACTTGTTAATTTCTGTCTCCTTCCAGATAGATGGAGCATGATGTATTTCAGAGCTATTTATTCTAAGCATGAAACAACCAATAAAAGGCCACTGTGTATAATTTGCTGTCATGTTAATTTAAGGTCTATTCAAGCCATGCTGTTGGAGTTTTATGTGAAATAATGAGTCAACTAAATGAACTAAATGATGATGCACTCAATATTCTCTGTCCACAGCATACATAGTTTCAATATTCTATAAATATTCTTCATCAAAATTTTGTATAACGTTTTATACTGCATGGTGCATTAGATCATAAAACCCAGTAGCTCCATCTCAAGTGAACTGCTGCTCACTCTGCAGCCAACGAGCTTGCTCCTCATCAGTTTAAATGCTCCCCGTCATTTCATGCTGTTAAGCTGCGGCGTGTTTTCAGAGACCCTCCTCCACCCTAGAGAACATGCAAACTCCACACAGAAACGCCAACTGACTTAGCCGAGGCTCGAACCAACGACTTTTTACAACAAAGCTTTTTAACAGAACTGTGTGTAGGTATAGTGTGCCCACAGTCATATGGGAGTTATATAAACACAACAATTTTTTCTGATGTTAAAACAGGATCCAAATGCCACTGATTCTGAAGTATTTTTTTACTTACCACATACAGTACCTATGTAGACATAAGAGAAAACGTTAACTTAAGTCGGTAACACTTTACAATAACAGTACTTGAATAATGATGTATTAATATGTAAACTAAACATTACTTTATTATGAATTAATGATGAGTTAAGGCGCGCACTAATCAGTAACTAACTTCAACTTCTACATGATTCACATGAGTTCATGTGAGAATAACGGCTACCGCCTTAATTTCTTGTTAGTACATGATTTTTTGTTAATGTATTAATTACCACATTAGCTTATGCTTAATTAAACCATGAAGAACTCATGATATGTTAATGTATAATTATGTTGTGACTTTACTTGTAGGGGTACATCATCATTAACCCATTCTTAACTACTCATGAACTCCTTATGCGCCTCCAACTTGTGAGTTTACACTGAATAACACAAGATAAGTGTTCTGTCAACATCAACATGAACGCTACGGTTACTAAAGTAACCCTCGTTCCCCGAGGGGGGGAACGGAAATGCTATGTGGAAAAACCTTCCACAATATGGGGTTTTCATCAGAAACCAATCATCTGAAAGAGTATAAAATCGGGCCAATGAAATGCCAAATGAATTGGCAGCGTCAGCATGCACAGCTGGCGTCAGTGACAATCAGTCAAGTATATAAGACGCGGCTAGTGCAATGCTCAACATCCTTTTGAGCTGAGGAGACTTTCACGCTCAACAGCTAAGGGACAATCGTTGTGGCGAAGGTACATAGCATTTCCGTTCCCCGAGGGTTACTTTAGTAACCGTAGCGTTCCTCTTCGGATGGGGAACTCGAATGCTATGTGGAAAAACCTTCCACAATATGGGGAAATCTATGGAAAACGCCACAACGAAAGCACCTTACCGCGTCCCTGGCGAAAGGTTGTGCCACACAGTAGAGCCAGCGAACCTACAACGCTGCGAGATGCAGTCTTCCAACGTGTCCCCTGGCCCTTACTCACCTTACTTACCTGTTCAGGTTTAGCTATATTTTTAGGGGAGTCGAAAATAATCCAGTAAGAGTTTAATAAGACAGTACGTTGGGAAAGCGTTCAGTCTCGATAGGGAGGACGCTGCGGAGTTCACCTGGGAGACCTGGTGACAGCCTGAGGCCAAGCCCTGGAAATGGGGGAGGGGTACATAAGAAGATGGTTAGCGGGGAGGGAAGACACGAGCCCGCCCTAACACGGAGGAGACTAAAAAGTGGTTGAGTGAGCTTATGGGATCGCCCGCAGGGGATCACGCATATCAGGCACCTATACCCAGAATGCGGGCTGACCGGTGGGCATGACAACAACGTAACGGGCCAGCATCTGACTCCTCTGCTGAGTCAGATGCTGGGGGCCTCGGAGGAACTCTGTAGGGTTCACTGAACGGCACGTACCTCTGTGTTAGGGAGAATGGCGCAGCAAGCGTGTTTCAACACCCCAACCGAAATGTTTCCTCAATCACCAAGTGTTACCTAATACCCTTAAGGGAAACCGGCTCCATTCGCAGATTGTAAAACCTAGCAAATGTATTAGGTGTTGCCCAGCCCGCAGCTCTGCAAATCTCTGTCGGAGAGGCGCCACATGCTAGGTGACACGGCTCACCCTGGCTCAGAAGAGCGAGGGAGATGGCATCCACTCTCCTGTGGCCCAACCTTCGTTTAGATACGGCACTTTCCTTCTGCCGACCACCGTAGCAGACAAAGAGCTGGTCAGAGGATCTAAAGCTCTGAGTGCGGTCCACATTAATGAAAGGGCTGGGTCTACCTCCTCCACGGGCAGTGCTTGCAGGCTCACTACCTGATCCTTAAACGGCATGGTAGGAACCTTGGGCACATAGCCGGGTTCTAGGCGTGAGTCACTGACCGAAAATGCCTCCAGGTCCCCGACCCTTTTAACCGATGCCAACGCGACCAGCAGAGCTGTCTTCAAGGACAGAAATCTCAAGGATACTGAATCGAGTGGCTCAAAGGGCTTCTCACGTATGCGCGTAGCACTACCGCGAGGTCCCAAGAGGGCATGAGAGTGGGGCGGGGTGGAACCATACGCTTCGCACCTCTGAGGAACTGGATAATGAGGTTATGCCTTCACATGGTGCCGCCATCTACGCATCATGATGAGCGGAAATAGCGGCCACGTAGACCTTCAGTGTGGAGGGCAGGGGGGGGGACGTCGCTCCAGGGGGGGACGTCGCTAGGAGGGAGAGTTCATAAATCCACATAAGTCCGGTTGGGCCAGAGAGGCGCAACTAACAAGACCTGCTCCTCATCCTCCCTGGGTTTGCACAGTAACTGTGCGAGCAGGCTCACTGGGGAAAACGCAAGTTTGCGCGTGCCCCGAGGCCAGCTGTGGGGCAGTGCCCATGACAGCTGAACAGACTCGGGGTGGAGTCGCCATTCTCCCGGGGCAAGGAGCTGCCAGGAGAGCCAGTTGGCCGGAGGGAGGGAGAGAAAGGAGACCGTTCTCTCGCGCTCTGTGAGCTGTTGGCGAAATGCATTGATCATAGTGCATAGCATAGCATCCCAAACTGGCAATGTTCAGGCTGTCACATCTGAGGAAAGAAGAAAAAGCTCTTTTTTTTTACGCTGTTAAATGAAGAGCCCCACCCTCTAGTAGGAAAAAAGCAAATTCCCTCCTGGGGCGGGGGGCACTGATTGCCTGCGAGATGCTCGGCGCAGCCGCTTGGCTGAAGGCACAGGCGGGGCGGCGGGGCGGCGGAGCAAAAAGCTATAGACGAGCGCCCTTGGCGAAAAGCAGTGAATGTGGATGGCTCGGTGGGATGGAGCGGTCTACGATCCCGCCTATAGATTATAACACATCGCCTCTGACTGCTTCATCACAGGCGTGAACTCCTGGCCGAGTTCACTGACAGTGTCGTCGAACAGGCCAGCCCGGCATATGGGTGAGTTAAGAAAGCGAACTTTGTCAACATCACACACATCACCAGATTTAGCCTAAAGTGGTCATCGTCCTTCCCAGGGTGCGGAGCTCATGCCCAGTCCTGGGTCGGAACCATCCTTGCCGCAGCTTAGCCAGTGCCTGCGCTTGGTAGCACTGGTAGGTGGCCATAGCATGCAAGGTGAGGGTGGAGGTGCACGCAGCAAACTGCGTAAGCCCACTGTGCGCATCCAGGAAGAAAGGTTTTTACACCCCTCTTGTCAGTTCGGCCGTGGGGCTGGGGGATAAACCATCACCAGAGCCACGGCCGAAGCAGCCTGGGGAAGCACGGCCACAAAGTCTGCTTCTAGATTCGACACGCGCTCATCAACCCAGAGGGAGGAGCGGGTTGGAATCCTCATCAGACATTGACAGCCCACCCTCCAAGGATGGTGAGGATGGAAGCGCACGTAGATCGGGCAGAAAAAAGTGCCCTCAAAACTGCGTGAGCTTACTGTGCACGTCCGGGAAGAAGGGGACGGAAGGCTTTGAATCCTCTACATTACACCCATCTAGTGGGTCCGGTCGCGGGGCTGGGGGATAAATCATCACCAGGCCCACGGTCGAAGCAGCCCGGGAAAGCTTTCCACCCCGGAGGGAGGGAGCGAGCAGGTTCGCATCCTCATCAGACAATGACATGGACAATGACATCTAATCCTCCGTGTCAAGTGAGAGACCGACCATCCGAAGAGGGAGCGCTATTCTCACCTGAAGCTTGGATGGAGGGCGTGGAGGAGCGAGAGGTCTGCAGCCCGAAGGTGCCGGATTTACTCCCACTGAACCCTGAGATCTGCCCGAGTGCCAACCGCAGTGCGGGGGACAACTGGGGTGGGTCGCTCTTTTGCAAGAGCGAGCCGCGATCTTAACTGTGCAGCAGACATGACATTAAAGAGACGGCATACACTGCCTGCGAGCACAGAATTAACATGCTGGAACCCCAGACATGAAACGCAGTGCTCGTGCCCATCATCCGGGGATAGGAAACCACCGCATCCAGAAACGCACGGTCGGAGCGACGTCTTGAAAAAGACGCGCTGCAAAACCATCTTGCTCTTTTAGAAAAACTTTTTCCCGATATACAAACCGCTCTTGGAGGACTGGACCCAAAGAACGCCAGTCAAGGGAGAAAACCCAGCTCAACCGTCTGCCACTGCGTTTACGTGCTCTGGACCGGGAGAAGCTGCTTCTCGATCTCTCTCTGTAGACACAGGTAGGAGAACCCTCAAAGACTCTCTCAGAAGCTAGTAAAAGGCTCTGATAGCGAAAAGGATGTCGAGCATTGCACTAGCCGACTGACTGTCATTGACTCCAGCTGTGCATGCTGACACTGCCAATTCATTTGGCATTACATTGGCTCGATTTTATACTCTTTCAGATGATTGGTTTCTAACGAAAACCCCATATTGTGGAAGGTTTTTCCACATAGCATTGGAGTTCCCCATCCGAAGGGGAACAGGAGTTCATAAGTAGTTATGAATGAGTTAATAGTGATGTGCCCCTCCAAGTAAAGTCATGACATAACTATACATTAACAGCTCATGAGTTCATGTTGGTTACATTTAGCTTATACCTATATGTTAATTAAAACATTAATTAACAACATGTACTAACAAGTAATTAAGGTAGCCGTTATTCACACATGAACTCATGTGAATTATGTTGTAGTTAAAGGTAATTCATTATTAGTGCATACCTTAACTCATCATTAATTCATAATAAACTAATGTTTAGTGTACATATTAATACATAATTATTCATGTACTGTTATTGTAAAGTGTAACACTTAAGTCAATGCACACTATGACATATTAAAAAAAAAACTAAATTGCCAGCAGGCTACTGATTAAATAATTTAATGCTCAATAAGAAAGAATAAACATTTATTCATTCATTCATTCATTCATTCAATTATTTTCCTTCAGCTTAGTCTATGTTTCAGAGGTCGCCACAGCGTAATTAACCACTAACAATATATTATATGCAGCGGATGCCCTTCCAGCCACAACCCAATAGTGGTAAACACCCATACACTCTCACATTTAGACACACACACACACACACACACACACACACACACACACACACACACACACACACACACACACACACACACAATAAACAATTTAGTTCATTCCATTTTCATAAGACCACATGTCTTCAGACAGTGGGGGAAACCGGAGCACCCGGAGGAAATCCATGCAAAAAGAATAAACAAATGTTACATTTATTTCATTTTTGTCAATATTTAGCAAATATGCAACATTAGCCTAAATGTATATTTACAGTACAAACAAAATATTGTAGAAACTAATTTATGAGTGTATTTTAAACTGTAGTTACCTAGTCCCCTGTACTGTAGATGCACCTTGAAACCGTCTGCCATTTCAGGAGCATGAACAAAAGCAAAGCCCTCACATGTGTAACATTGAAAAAAAAAAAAAAAAAAAGCTTGTTCAAGGTCATTTTTTCAACCCTTTGTAAATAGAACAGAAATAAGGAGTCCAGAAAAAAATGTGTCCTTGTCCTTTTGGGAAGCACAGTGCTTTAGTATGCTTTATGGCAGTATAAGAGATCTTTTGAGACAAGGTCAGTGAAATGCTGGCAAAGAACATTTAGATTCCATCCCTGTTGCTTTTAAGTGGCTTATTTGCCAAGAGAATGATATAGAGTGGATTTATAGGCTTATCTTTGCAAAATAATTTTAAGCCTCTAAACAAAACTATGTCCACACAATAGTTGCTCCTAGTTTATTCAAAAATGTTTAAATGACTGTACTTTGCCAAATTGTTGACATTTTCTTTCCTTTTACCTTAATCCTTTTAACTGAAGTACAACTGTAGTGACCTGTCTGACTGATATTGTGTTTTTAGAGGACACACATAGACATTTTAAAAGATACAGTATGTGTAAAACATAACATTCAACATTAAGGTCCTCATCACACACCGTGCGCAATAAGGCGCAAGATGTGTTTCCATGAAGTGTTGCTATTTTTAGACAAATGCAACCTTAATTTTCCCGTTTTCCGCCACATTGGTTTAATGCAAATCCATTTGCATTACTTTGTGGACTCATGTATTTTGATCTAGAAAAGAGGTGTGTTAAGGCACATTGTTAGTGCGTTGCTATTTTAAGGAGCTAAAATAGACTGCGAAAATAATTGGCTGAAAGTTGGTCTAAAGTCCAGCGCCTCGCTTACACATTAGGGTTGGGCGATGTTGACCAATTTTGCATTGTACGATGTCTAATGTGAAGAGACGAGAGTTTGGTTGAAGTTCACTGTAGTGCATACAATTTTACAGTTTTCACTGCAAAATCCCCACCACGTGCGCAGATTTATGAGACATTTATGCAGAATGTATCTTTGCACCTAAAAACCTGTTATGTAAACTTGAAGTAAAAAAGCCCGCAATGCTTGCCCCGCCTTTGTGCTCTTCTTATTGGCTGACTGCTCTACAACTGAACGGGAATGATTGGTTAATATCAGCTGTCAATCACTCAGTCAATGATTTCTGCCTTCAGATGACAGGAGCTACAACCACGAAAATGTGAAGCCCTGAAGATGAGAGAATGAAAATGATTTAGGATGTACAGCAGTATGTTTAACGCAGTGGATGTTCTTCCATCCACAACCCAATACTGAGAATACTTAGCCACAAAAGAGAGAAAGTGACAGTAAAAGGAAAGGCTGTTTGGAGCAGGCTCATTCTTTATCCTTGCACTACAGATGGTCTGTTTAACTCTTTTCTCACTACTGAAGCGTTCAGTTTTTCCACTTACAAATTTCACCATGTAAATAGCAAATGTGTCATGGCACGACACAACTGACTCCTAAAGGGAATGGGAGATGAGACTTTGATTGATTTATTCTCAAAGCACACCCATAAGCTTAACCCTGTTAGACCATACGTCGTGTTGCAGAGTGTATTTTTCCATCCTTAAAATAGCAAAAGTGTATTTAGACATGCCCTTAATGCTTTTGTGCCCTGTGCATCAGACTTTGCGCCTAGATCATTAAATTAAAACCCTAAACCTTTATATTGGCAGTTAAGCATATGCAATCCTTTGTAAACATCTCTAAAAGTTACAGAACACTTGATCTATCTAAAATTGAGCAATCAGAAAGACAAACTCAATGAAGGGGGAGCACAATATGATGTGTCATGCATGATATAGTCATCAGAGGTTATATAGCTTACAGTGCACAATGCATGGTTATAATTAGGGGCCAGATGGAATCTGCGGATGTTTTTTGCTATTTCTGCAGAGAATTTTGGTAAAAATCTGCGGATTTCTGTGGAATTATTTTGGGAGTATCATAACTAAAACCTTAATATGTGAAATAAAAAATATTATCTTTTGAACTTTTATTTATTGTTTAAATTGCAAATCCAATTAAATTCACATTATTTGGTAAACAAAGCAAGTCTTTCATATAATATCTCTACTAAAAGACAGAAAATATGACTTTACAAACTGCATTGTACATAAATCAGATGAACATTTTTATTTTAGTCAGTAATATTACTGTAATTAATTTAAAAACTGAATAAATATAGATTTACACACATTTACTTAAGTAAATAAATAAAATTAATGATGGGCTAAAAATCTGTGGAATTCTGCAGAAATCTGCAGAATTCTGCATGCACAGATTCCATGTGGGCCAAGTTATAATTAATTTTAAAATTCACACACACAAGATGACCAATGAAAATTCACTGAAAACCAGTGAACCATGTTTTTCTCCATCCATGTTTTTAACGTAGAATATAATTGTGATTGTTTTGGAATTCATAGAGTCACAAAAGTCATATTTTACTGTCTCCAAATGGTTTTATGACCCTGCGGATTCCACAATGTTCACATATATTCACTTATGAAGTGTGCATGAAAATATGATCTTCCAAAAATCAGAATTTGCACCGTTAATGCCCACCCTACACTGTAAAAAAAAAAGCTGTTAAAAAGTGGTCAGATTCTACAGTAAAATACCGTTTTTTCACTAAAATAGTGATATTCTGTTAAAACCGCATTATGGGTAATATGCTTGTTTTCGAGAAGGTAACCAACAGCAGTAAACTATGAATTAACAAGGCTCAGAGTCGACATTTGAAGTCTGTGTTTGAAATAGCACTTTGTGCTCTTATTCATTATTATGTACACTAGTTCACTAATTTAGTTCACTTAAGAGGGTTAAGCTGCCGTCGCACTGTACTTTCGCATGCGAATGTGTCAGACTGGAAACGCAAGCTCGTGCGATAGGACTAAAAAGTGGCCATAAACAAATATTTTCTCCATTCAAATGAGCGCCTTGGACCCAGAAACTTTACATACGTCACGCGGATTCTCCATGATGGTGACTTGTTAACCTTTAACTCAAATAGAACTTTAGTAGATGTTATACAAAAATAAACATTTTAGTAATAAGTGTAACTTGTGATGATTTTTGTAGAGTTGGTTAATCATCTGCTAATATTTTTACTGATTTAATCATTTGTTGTACTTCAGGTTATTACAATACAAAGCTGTGACTGAAGTTGTAGTATTTTGTATGTCCTGTTTTTGTTTTTGTTATTTCCCTTCAGTATTTCTTTATTTGTTCATCACTAATGCTCAATTATCATTTAGTTAGTCATTTAATTAATTAATTTACTTCAGCTCTGCTCCTTTTCTTAACCACTTAGTAGTATGGACACATGGAAGTGTCCAATTAAAAATGAGGATGTTGCTGTGGGGTTTAAAAGGATAAAGGTGACGTAAAAACTGTGTAAAACTGCATTTGCACCATTTTGTGGACACATGAAAAAGAGGTGTGTTGAGGTTCATTGATGATGTGTTGCTAATTTGACAATAAATAAATAAGTATATAAAAAATAAATAGCACCATTGATAAAAAAAAAAAAAAATTTTTAAAAAGATGAAAAAAAGCTGCTCTAAAGTCAATGGCGCAAAATATTTTTATTATTTAAAGTGTATTATTGGGGGGAGGGTGTCGGGGTCTTTTGAAGCCGGCTCTGTTGTGTACAGTTTATTCATGACAATTTGTATTTATTTTTATAAATTTATTTAATTTATTTTATTATAAGCATATAGACGTATGCATAACCAAATGAGGCATAGGAGTAGGAAGTGTGTTTGTATGTAACTTTATGAACACACTCCGTTATTACTGTACATTTATTTGTTTGCTGGAAATTAAAACTGAATTAAGTAACAGCTATGAAACAAATCTTTGCAATTAACAAATTAAGGCTATGTAATGGATGTCTTCATGTCTCCACCATCATTTCCTTCATCCACGGTCGAAAGAACAGAGGCAGAATTGCTCAGAACATTAAGTATCAATATTTTATAACATATCAGTAAATTATGATCAATAAAATATTTTTCATATTATTACATTTTGCATTTCTTTTTTAAAGTAAATACATGGCATCAAATGCATTGTGATAATTAATGGGAAGTTTTATTTGGAATAGTGAGCTTTATTTTTATAATGTGATGTTTTTTATGACATTTTTATGACACACACATATATGAATTGTATTCTTTTTTTTCAGTTTTGCATTTCAATTTAAATATATATATTGCATTTTTCCATTCCTTTTTTGCTCTCTGAGCTGGCTCTTTACATTTTAGAATGTATGTCCATGCACAATGTCCAGTCAGAGAGAATAGCTATATAGCTCAATAATGTTTAACCTGTATTTAATTTATACAGTGATGTTTATTTACAGCAGTGTTATATTTGATTATATTATTCCATTTTTGTACCTAAAAACTATTGTTAGATACATGAAAACCTGAAAACCACTGTTTATTTAAGTAATATCTTTGCTACATTGTATTCGTTTGTGCTTTTGCTTATAGTTTTTCAGGTTTCTATGTTTTTGACAGTTTACCTTTTTTTTTTTATATCATATCATACATCGAACTGTACATATCATACACCAAACTGTAAAAAGGGACCATAACTGTGATACGAACTGTAACATAAGCAATCTATACCACTGCAGAAAACAAGAAAATCTTTATAACATAATGCTGTCATTAGTATTTTACTGTTATATCAAACCAGGTAACCCATTCACGAAGTCTACTTTTTTGACCTTCATCTCAACTGGACTATTGCCATCGGTCAGTGGAAATTACTCAGTAGACACCTGCTTCTGTGTTTCATGTTTGTCAGAAGACTAGGTAAAATAACAAATGAATTAATTAATTAATAACTAATAATAAATGCAGAAACTGGTTAAGAACTGAATGTGAACAAAAACAGATATCATGAAAAACTATGACAGCGTTGTGCTATAGAGATATTGTTTTCTGATTTTATAGTTCTGTTTTCATGCATGGCAATATTCCCATAATTAATTATATTTTAAATTGTGGTAACAATAAACAAAAACAAACCAAATTGCTAGCAACTTTGCTCAATTTCAAGACATATTTACCATAATAGGTCCTTGTTCATCAAACACTGGAAAAGGTAGCTGATTTTACAAATGCATTTTCATTCATCTTTAAATGCATTCTGCATTCTGGTAGTTAAACAACTATGACACTAATCCCAATCCAAACCATTAACAACACCTATTACACAAAGGAATGACAATATTGATGTTTAAAACCTACCAGTAGCCCTATCTTAAAATAAAATGAGTTAATTAGTTGTTTTTCCATTATCAAGGTTTATGTTAATCCAGACACATGTCTTACTTAACAAATCCTGACAAACAGCAGTAAAGCAGCATTTATCTTTCTGTAAATATTTTGAAAACAGTATAACTTCATTAAGAAGCCAAACCAAACTACTGATCTATCGAATAATATTAATGACTTTTTTTTAAATAGATGTTGTTATATTGTAATTTGTCTTAACCTTAAAGCCATTAAACAGGACTTGATATTATGCTTCATTCATTCATTCATTCATTCATTTTTCTTTGGCTTAGTCTTTGACTTATCAGAGGTCACCACAGCGGAATGAACCACCAACTATTCCAGCATATGTTTTACGCAGCGGATGCCCTTCCAGCTGCAACCCAGTTCTGGGAAACACCCATACACTAGTATTCACACACACACACACACACACACACACACACATACATACATACATACATGATGCCCAATTTTGTTTACCCAATTCATCTATAACACATCTTCGGACTGTGGGGGAAAGCGGAGCAGCCAGAGGAAACCCACACAAACACAGGGAGAACATGCACATTCCACACAAAAACGCCAACTGGCCCAGTTGGGACTCAAACCAGCAACCTTCTTGTTGTGAGGCGAGAATGCAAACCACTGAGCCACTTACCCATTTGCCAGCAGGCTTAAAAAAATCTAAAGCATTTTTTTTTATAAAACATGTTTAGTTTTGTTTTAAATGATTTATTTATTCATTACAATATATTAATTGGAACGTTTTTATTAATTCAACTATTAAACTTGTTTCTTTAACTTAAAAGTTGAAATTGAAAAGACATAAGAACAATACAAAACCTGGATGTGTTATTCAGAATGGATTTAAATCAACTGTTACTTCAAACATACAGTGTACGTGGTCAAGATGCAAATAAAGAACAAAAATTCAAAAGCAAGACCGTGCATAATCCTTCAAGACACTAAATGCCAGAGCACATAAACTGGTTCTCTGCGTAAAAACACAAAGTAGCCTGAATGGCGGAGCAACAGAATTAGGCTTTCATTGGTGATGCCATCCACTTCCATGCTGCATTTGGCCAATCACAGTCACTTACTATAGGTTGTCGTGTATTCTCTCACAGTCACAAAGCCACAAACCTAACCCTAATTCAACTCTCACCCTTTTTGAAGTGAGAGCTGAAATATGCTTTTCACTGATAGTGAATGGTAACAGCAATCCATTTTAATACTATGCCTTTAGAGGCATTGCTTATTCACCAAATCACCATGACAACTCAGAGGCACATCTCTCTCTCCCTCTCTCTCCCTGCTTTGCAATTCACTCTATCATCTTGCAAATCGTTAACACTACAATTTGAGCTTGAAATTTGTAAACGTTTAAGAAAACTAGTATAATCAACTAAATATACACTTCCACTTATACAAATAGCACAATCACAGAGTATAAAATAAATAAATATCAGAGCACAAAAGGTGTAAAAAAGTTAATTAACTACCCAAACATATGTTGTATGTGTGTATGCATATTCGTAAGCTACTTATATTAATAAATTAAAACAGGAATTTTCAACATTATAATTAATCATAGTTTGATACAATCATAGTATGATATTAAAATAATGGACAATTCATTTACAACAATCTTAAAGTGTGAAGACATCTTTAGCCCAGTAAAAACGCAATAATCTGGTCATAACGGAGCCCAATAGCAATGAACGCAACATGGAAGATGCTCGGACTGATACACCATCTGTTAGCGAAGCTATGCAATAAAACTAAAATAAACCAAACCGTGCAGACTTCCTGCGTCTTTCGGGGTTGCAGACGGAATCCTGACGTCGGTAGTTGACCAATCAAAGATTTTTTTTATGCGAGCGGTGGGACGCAATAAAATAACAGTACAAGACTGCATTTACACGGTTTTATTATGGGCGTTCTAGCTTTGTCGCGTCGCTCGTTTGCAGTGCAGATGGGGTGTAACAAGTGCATGAGAGCATCATCTCCTGTTACTTTAACTGGTATGGCAGACTGTAGCCATAGTTCACTTCAACCTGCCTGCTTCGCTATTTCTGATATACAGCACATCTCCACAGCACAAACAAGGAACACTGAAGTTCACTAAACTGGTTAGTGAAAGGTCATCCTGACATAAGTCATATTGTGATAATAGATGTAATTAGGGGTTGTTCGTATGGTGAATAATAACGTATCTTAACAAACAACCATTATCCTCTAAAAATATACAAATACAAAAAAAAAAAAAACTCACCTGCTCTCTAGAAATAGAAAATTCCCCATTCCTGGTATCCTGGTTCCCTCAAGAAAAAAAAAGAAAAAAAGAAAAAGAAAAAAAGCCTAAATTCGTGTGCGTTAATGTAATCCTTAGCAGTTGTTTTAATATTTCCTCCAGCGATTCTTCGCGCAATTACGATGACATTTTCCAGCGAACACGTCTCTCATCCTTTACACTCCAGTCACATTATCGTGTTTTTTCCTGCGTGTAAGATCCTGGTGCTCTGGTCCTGTGTGTTCGTGAGCTCCCCACACGAGCTTCACGAGTGCGCGCTGCGCGGACACGCTTGAGTGTTCGGGAACGCCGAGCACAGGCGCGGGTTACTAGGAAACCAAAAGCGCACACACATGCTGCATGCAGGAAGGGATGTGCGTAACACTGCATTCCAGGACATCTATAGAGAGCTTTGCTGTTGAATTATCTGAAATGCATTTTCATAAGATCAATGAGAAAATATAATCAAATAGTAAAACAGCAGTATCGCTGGGACTAGTTGATGTGTATTGGGTCAATAAGCTTTACCACAGAGATAGCCTAATTCAGATTCTGTACTGTTCAGAGATGTTCTACTATTATTATGGGAGATACGTGAGGCTCTCTAATACCCTTGGAGAAAGCTTGTGCCTTTCATAAGTTAACCAATCACATTGCAGCCTTGACATCCAGCGAATGGCCATTGGGTTTGTCAGTCATTTACTAAAAAATCCCAGCATGTGAAAACCAACCCAGGCTCATTATTGATACATACCCCTGTGCTCACACAAAAACGTGCAAATTAGCACCAAAAGTGGCACACCCAAATGCATATGTTATAGAAAAATATTAAATACAAACTTTTAAAAAAAGATGAAGTCTCAAGAGAAGCAAAAAAAAAATGGCAAAGATCTTGTTAAAATTTTGTAGGTTGTCAAATTTTTTCAATATTTTGCTTGAATCTAATTGTATTATTTTTGAATATGTTTAGTGACTAAAATGTGATTTTACTGTACATATATATGTATATATATATATATATATATATATATATATATATATATATATATATATATATATATATATATATATATATATATATATATATATAATAAATCTGTTTTGTTTAAATGCACCAAAATACGCTGCCTATATTCACTGAGAAATGGATTAAAATATTCATTTTCAAATTGGGGTGTACTCAATTATGCTGAGCACTGTGAATATATATGTATACATATATAGTAATCAATGTCAATGAAGTATATTGTTCTTCTCTCAGTAAAGATTAAATATAAAGATCACTGATGAACAACCTTTCCCACTGTCTGCTTGGACCACTACTGATAAGTGTTTCTCTGTTGTGTTGGGAGAGGCAGAGTTTGCTTGCATCATGAGCATTGTGGTTCCCAACAGACTGGGAGTCATCACATTCCAGGCCTTACATTTAAATATATGTTTAAATGGTTCTATTTAGTACCTTTTTGGTGCTATATAGCACTTACATTGTTAAAATCTGTTAATTTTATGGAAAAATACCAGCAGCTGTGGTTGCTGAATTTTTCAGTAGAAAATGCAAAAGTTTTAATGGATATTAATTTTAAAGTTTCATAACATTAATATTGTGAGCATATTGGTATTAAGTACTGTTATAACTTAGTTCACAAAAAACAAAGTCATGCATTAACGTGTGACTGCAATTAGCGACAGATTTTCACTGCCTTAGTAACTACAGAGTTACCTTTTAAATAAATGATGCAGCATAACCTCATATATTCTAAGTTCATCTTGGACTTGAACACAAATACTACTATCTTGCACAATGGTGACACAAATAAAGTTTTACAGTATTTTGCCATTATTTTTCTTGATTTTACGGAAAAAAATACTAGCAGCTGTGCTTGCCAGTAATCTACTGTTTTTAACTTTTTACATTCGTAAATTCAATCACAGAATGTTAAAAATACATTCCATTCTGAGTGTGTATTTTTCATCAAACCAATTTAACCCCTTAAATTCCAGAGCAAAATCCTCACTAGTGTCTTCACTAGAGAGGGTTGAACACTAAGGCAGTAATGAAGTCAATGAGATAATTTAGTTTCTTATTAAAGGAAAATTAAGAATTATTGAAGTTTATTATTAAGTTTTTCCTCAATGTACACACAGAAACACAGTACCCCATATTAAAAGAAAAACACATAATTGTTGACATGTTGACCAACTGACAGAATTGAAGGAATTGAAGAGGATCTGGTAGAGGAATGGTAGAGGATTCTCAAATTTAGGTGTCAAAAGGGTACTAAATACTGGAGAAAACAACGTCTGAAAAATTAGGACTATATGATTTCAGTTTTTCTTTTTCTTTTTTTAAATCTGCTAAATTGTCAAAAATTCTTAGTGTCATACATCAAGGGAAGAAAAATATAGTTTTAGCAAATGGTTAAAATCATCCCACAACTGAAATAAAGTAAAATTCACTGGGCCTGTGACTTCACTAATATGTATTTTGTAAATTTTGGAAACTGAAAATAGATCAATCCAAACATATTATTTAAGGTTAAACGTGTCTATTAAAATAATAAAGCCTATTTGTGCCTGTTGCTCAGTTTACTCAAAAACACAATCAATTCTGCCTTGTGCGAATCATGAAACATTGATTGGTTGGATGCAGCCAAGTGATCAGAGTTAGAATGACTGGGGAACCAAAATGCAAATATTAATTTCATTTGGATCTGAATGGCTTCTATAGTTTCCTAGTTAAAACAGTAATTCAATAATTGAATGAGAAGCTTCCATAGGCCATGCATGCAAACACAACTGTTCAAGAAAAGGGAGATTGAGAATCCTAATAGTGCAATCTTTAATCACCAAAGTGGAGCATTTCCAGGGGGTGAAGTGGTTAGTGGGTAAGAAGGTGTGCCAAAAGGGATACCAAGGGATTTTACTTTTTCAAAAGCTGCACAAAGCTACAGAAAAGCAATTCATTACAGTACACACATCCCAGTGTTAAAGCATTTTACTTTGCAATGCATTTTCACAGAGGTTCTGTGTATCAAGTGCTCATAGCATAACACAATCCCTCTTCCTTCTTCTAAAAAGAGAAATTAGAGCAATAGATCCCTAGTGTTTTTCTTCCCCCCTTCAGAGTATGTTTAATGACAGCTGGGAATTTGCTTCGACCCAGCCCCTTTACAGAGAAAGCTAATTAGCAGGTTTCCTCCTGTCTATGGTGCCACCAGATGGATTCCCAGAACGCAACCTGCCAATGTCAGTGAGCAGGGCTTTGCGGGTGCACTGTAAAAAAAAAATATATATAATAATAATCATAATAATATGGGCAACACTTGATTTTGATGGTCCATTTAAGTATTAGTAAACTGTCTGCTTAATATCCATCAATACCAGTGATGTGCGAAGACTCATATTTACAAATATATGCACCCAATCAAGTTATCTTCCGTCCTGTCCTTTGAAGGAAGCCCATTAGTCCAATTTTGAGAATTTTTGAGCTAGGATAATATATCTGCAATTTATGCAGTCAGTCAGAGCAAAACATAAAATAACAGACTCCTATTGAACTCTACTACATGGAAGAAGAGCTGAACATGAATTACCGTGAGCTCACTGTCTTATCTCATGCCTTTTTAGTGTGGCTTTATGTCAGATCCTGACACTAAATACATTATATGCATATGTGAAATCCATTATCTATCATATGCAAAATGAGGACATATAATAAAAATTGTCTACAATCTGTAAAAACATTTTAATAAAGCATTACATTGGTAGCATACACCGAGGGCATATCATACACCCGGCTTAATAAGGCGCAAGATGTGTTTCTATGACGTGTTTTCAGACCAGCGCATCACTAATTTTACTGTTTTCCAGCACATTGTTTAAATAGCAAATCCATTTGCACTACTTTGTGGACTCATTGGTGTTTTGGTCTAGATAAGAGGCGTGTTAAGGCGCATTGTTGGCGCATTACTATTTTGAGGAACTAAAATAGACTGCAGAATAAACCAGCTGAGAGCACGTCTAAAGTGCGTTAGTTGTGCGCCTCGCTTACACATTGCTTAATACACACAGAATGTACAGCAATACATAAATACATTTACAAATGAAAAAGAATTAAAGGAATAATTTATTACAAAAAATATTATTTTCTACATAAATATAAAAACCAATGCCTTCATGCCTTCTTTATCTCTGGGTGCTTTTTCAGTTTATTCATGACAATTTGCTTTTGTATAATGTTATTAGTAGTAGTAGTAGTATTTATTATATGCATGTTTATGTTTGTTTTATTAAAAACAAGCTTAGATTTGCCCACCTGTTTGGTTTTGGAACATATGGGGCACAACGTGTATTTGCTGTTCATTTATTTGTTTGCTGGAAATTAGAACTGAGCCGGGACTTAAATCATTAACCGTCTTGCAGTGAGAAAACAATGCTTACCGCCAACGTGCATGTCATACTATTAAATTAATTATTTAATTATTATTTTGAAGTTTAGCAAAAACAAATTTCATCAAAGAAGTATATATCTGAGAAGAACCTTAGAAAAACACACATCACAACATTTCAAGGACAGAATAGTGGTCAGTGTATAGTGTTGGCGCAGTGGGTAGCACAATCACCTTACAGCAGAAAAGGTCACTGGTTATTTATATATACACCTTCTTGGGATCAAAGTTGTGTTTAGGTATTCATAAAAAGTTGTTAAAGTCTGACACAACTGTGATCCGCTTATAAGACTAGTAGAAAAAACACTGGTCAACAACAACTTCAGAAATTGAATACTGTAAAATATACTGAAAGTGGTGGCCAATGAAGAGATCCATTTTGAGTTGAATCTACTGGCTGTCAATGTGAGGCAATAGTTTTTTATGTAAGGATTTTTATGTCTGTGTTCTTGGTAGATGTTAGTAAGTTTCAGAGAGGAAGGAGAGGAAAACATGTACCAATTTCAGAAAGTATGATAGTTTGAGATTGTTGCTACTTTAAAAAAAAAAAAAAACTTATATTGTTACAATACTGTTTAAAAAAATATTGATACTGTTTTTGAAACATTACGTAACACTACTGTTATTAAAAAAGATACTTGCACTACTTTTTTGTGAAAAGACATTGTTACACTGCTGTTTTTGAAACAAACTTATATGGTTAAAATATTGTTTTAACATTGTATTTGACAATTTACACATTGTTCACTACTGATTTTTAACATAAAGACTATCACACAAGTTAGCACTATCACCTAACCTAGAAGGTTGATGGTTTGCGTCCTGGCTGGGCTAGTTGGCATTTCTGTGTAGAGTTTGCATGTTTTCCACGTGTTTGCGTGGGTTCCTCTGGGTGCTCCGGTTTCCCCCACATTTCATGCACTATGGGTAAATTGAATAAACTAAATTTTCCATAGTGTGTGTGTGTGTGTGTGTGTGTGTGTGTATGCTCGTGCATGTGTGCGTGCGTGAATGCGTGAATGAGTTTGTATGGGTTTTTCCTAGTACTGGGTTGCGGTGGGAAGGACATTTGCTGGGTAAAACAACTGCTGGAATAGTTGGTGGCTCATGTGACAACCTCTGAAATAGAGACTAAGCTGAAGGAGAATAAAAAAATGTTACATTACTTTGTGAAAAACATGGTATTGTGTTTAAAAAACAAACACTCTTACACTGTGACTACTAAAATATATTGGTAAAACAAAATTATAATGGTTAAATACTGTTAAAAATTCTAAAACATTGTTTTAAAACAACTTTCTGAAACACAAAGACGTTTGCATTATTTTAAAATAATGAAAAATAAAAAAAAGAACTGCTTTAAGTTCCAGGAAGTTTTAAAATAAATGTTGTGGTATATGACATTTAATATAAAGTTTTTTTTAAATATATTTCTGAAACACTAAGACATGTATTGACTTATTCCTAGACAGAGAAAATAAATTTGAATGTATTAACTCTTAGACAAGTTTCTGAAAATGATTTACCCTAATGGGACAAAGTCAGTTATAAATGTCTGCAACTAAAACAAAGATCAAAACAAAAATTATAGAAAATGATTTTAAAATGAAATACACTAGAAATAAATATTAGTGATATTTTTTAGATGTTATTTCATAGTTAGTGCATTACAGTGCATTAATGATAAAATATAAATAAAGCAAAATATGAATGTGAATACTGCATTAGTGAATATTAAACTATGATTAATAAATGATGTATGAGTATGATGAAAACTATGCAAAGTATGCCCAATATATATATATATATATAAATTAATTAATTAACTAATATTAATTACTGCAAATATTTGTCAGCCTGAAAACATTATCCAGTACCTTCATAGTCCTTCAGGATCTATTTGTTCAGTATTTTTTACAGTTAAAAAGCAAAATTGTGCTGATTGTGTTACTATTATGGTGTTTTTGATTCAAACCTTACAGGTTTCATGTCTTTCTTTAACATTTTTTTAAAAATATTTATATTCACATAATAGATACATTGTGATTTACTCAACACAATTTTTACCATAGTGTTGTAAGAATAAGCATCTTCAGGAGGCAATATCCTTTTTTGCACAGAATTTACTACTGTTTTGAAGGTTGGTAAAGGTTAGTTTCAGTGCCACTGTGCCAGTGATGCAAAGTCATTGCTGGACAACGGGATGTGCAAAGGGCTCTAATGTGACTTGGTTTGTATGCATAAAGTTAAATTCGTCCCCCTGTAGCTCAACTGGTAGGGCATGACATTAAAGCCAAGCTTTTGGGTTTGATTCCAGCGAAACACGTATATGTCTGTATCAAATAAACATGCCAATTTGAATAAAATCATCTGCAACACACACACATGCATATGCATAAAGGAATAATTGGAAATGGCCAAAAACACAGAAATAATATTTGACTTTGATCTATTTAAATAGAAAATAATGCACAACCAAAGTGTAATAACCACCTCTTTTTGCAAACAATTTAACAAACCAAAATCTATTATTCTGCTGTTTTTTGGTTTGCACACCTACATATATTGTTAGGAAGTAATTTTTCCAAAGTTGTTGTAGGCCGTTAAGAGGTTTGACATAACTGAAAATATTTTGGCAAAGTGATGTGTAATCGTATTGTGGTCAAGACCTTTTAGAGACAACAATAAATGTATGTTCATTAAAAATTAATTGCACATCTTTAATTTTTACCAGTAAGAATCAACTATTCATCAGCCCCCAATGAATAAATGAATGAATAAGTCAATTAATCAGTGTTCTATATAAGTTTAAGACCATAAAATATATCATACTTATTATTATACATTCTTATGCTTGTATGGTTGTCAAAAATGTAAATTGTCACTCTTAAATAAGTTGCAGTGATTGGTTGGGAGTTCTTACAAAATATAATGAATAGCCAAACTTATGGACCATGTTTTCCTTATAAGCACCATGTAATGAAAACAAGACTTTTTTTTTTTCAGCATAACTCTTAAGTGCCTGAAAAGGAAAAAAAAAAAGAAGAAAACACGTAAGATGTGATTAGCTGAGAACATGTAAACTGATACTCTTTAAAGAATTAATCATCTAGTAATGTAAACTTAAAATAATAAAACTAATTTCAGTGTCTGAAAATTGTGCAACACATTTTGATATTTAAAGTGAACTGTCTGGTAGGGCCAATAGGGCCATGCCCTTGTAGTAAGAGAGTCACCTATCAGACTGCAAGTCATGCATTTAAAAGTGGCTGTCAGGCTGCCTGGGATGCATCATTTTCCAATAATATCCAGCTGCAGAACAACACATGTTTCAGGACACACAATGCCAGCCACACGATCTAGACTTCCAAGTGGGAGAGACTTTCATCTATATAGGTTACAGATGCAGTTACTGAGAATGTATTTTGTTACTCCTATATTGAATGGACAGTTGCAACATAATTTGTGAACAATTGTACGGCTCATCCACCCTTGCAAACATTATGGGGATTTACATCATTTTGCACTCTGGGGGTTATTAAAGGATCATCGTCAATAGAGCTACTACCAAGACTATGCTGCTTTGTTACTGTGATTTGGAGGCAGCTTCTACATCAAGCTGGTGGCTGAGGCCCCATTTACACTATTACGTTTTAGTTTTAAAACAGTGTTTTAGAATAAAAACGGTCTGCATCCACAACGGCGTTTCACCCAGCGGTTCGAAACAACTCTCCGTCCACACTATACCGCAAAATTGGTGAAGTTTGTTCCTTGCCACTGTCGCCACTGGCTTGCATGGTTTGGGACTTGTGGAGCTGCGCATTGATAGATTTGCTCTTTAGTGTTTGGACACTCAAAAGTGAAAATTAACCCACACTAAACTAAACTTAAACTCTGAAAACTGGACTGACATTGTTTTAACTTACTATAATCTTCTATGTTAAGCTACT
Organism: Danio rerio; assembly: GCF_052040795.2. Classification (NCBI taxonomy): domain Eukaryota; kingdom Metazoa; phylum Chordata; class Actinopteri; order Cypriniformes; family Danionidae; genus Danio; species Danio rerio. Next base: position 16,399,632 of record NC_141034.1, on the reverse strand, counting down.
AAGCGCTATAGACTAAACATGAATTGAATATATCGCTGAAAACACATATCACGTGACCACATATACACTCTGGCATGCACTGCAGCGATAAGAGCTGTGCATGACACGTTGGACTATTTATCAAGGATCCACCGCTTTATCATATCTCACTATATTTGTTAAACGTAATATTTAATTAATCTTGTCTATATCTATTGAGATATTGCCCAACTTTAGTCTTTTGAATCTATTTCTTGTTCTCAGGTAACGTGTTTTGCCTTGTCTGAGTGCAAAAATAAGGTAATATATATATATTTTTTTCATAATATCATCTATTTAAATATATTACATTGATGTAACCATGTACACAGATTCTGCACATTTGACTGATTACTTGTCTTTATTTCCTAAAATTTATAAATTTATTGTACATTATAATTTTATAATGGCCGTTATTTATTATTAAAACTGATATTCAGCAAAAGAGAGGGTACGTTTCCTATTTTTCTTTTTGTGTTGTAAATATGCTTACAATGAAGATGACGGTGTAACACCTGGGTTGACTACAGGAAGGCATAAGATCGCATGATTATCAAAACACGAAGATTTTCTTGATAAACACATTGGCTGACCACAGGAAGGACGTATGGTGAAACCAGACATCAACTTAGAATACCAGACAAAGACTGAATGATACTAAGGGGTATAAAATAACGTTCATTCCACTGTTGCGACCCCAGATTAATAAATGGACTAAGCCGACAAGAAAATTAATGAATGAGTTATATAATATAATATAATATAATATAATATAATATAATATAATATAATATAATATAATATAATATAATATAATATAATATAATAAAACTTATGCAATCTGCACTCCAAAATAAAAGTACAAAGACTGCCACCTGGTGGTTCAAAGTGAAAATTTGTGGATATTAACTTTTTAGATGTTTTGACAGCTAATATGCAGGTAATTTGATGTTTCCCAAAAGTTGCAGACACCTTTACCGATATCAAAATGCTTTTTTGATGCAAAATTAATGTATACAGTTATTCCTTACGCAGATTTAAAAAAGAAAAAAACATAAAAAAAATCTCCTCTAAATGCAGAACTAAATACACGCATTGAAATACATGATGAATACTCTTGACACATAAAAGTGTAAAGCCTGCAGCTCACAACAAATGTGAGAAGTTATTGTGTATCATAATAAACAAACCGTTTACTGCTAATTTTATGTAATTTTGCTCATATGGATAATTTAATATTAATCAGATTATGTCATAATGCTGCTGTGCCGTCAGCCAATCGTTGCATTGCTGATCAGGATTTCGAGGATCGATAGATCTGTCCTTTACAACGCACGCAGATCTCAGATCAGTTCATCCAGACATTTTAACTTGATTTGCGAACTTGTTTGAAGAACCAAATTAGCCAGAGATCAGTTATCAAGTTTAAATATGTAGCTACATGATGCCTCAATTTTTTTGGTGTCTGTTAAGTTGCTATTATCACAATGAAAATAGGCAGTTTCTTATATCATGTTTTCATTTTATTGTTAAGAAAGTGAAACAAAGTAGCCAGAGTGATGGGATTGAGGTTATAAAGTACACTGTTCTCTTTGAATATTTACCCGATGTATTCTCTAGAGTTTGTTTTCCATATCAAACTTCAAACTATCAAACAAGTCTGAACTTATAAGGAGAGGATGCAAGACTTAACTTTATGTAGGCTATATAATATTTAGAAAAATATTGCCCCAATCAGATAGCAGCCTCTTCAGCGTTTTCAAACAGCTCCGTTTTCAATGCTTGAAAACTCCAGGGTAGTGTGGACGGATGGCGTAACAGTAGCAAAACTCACATTTTAACTAAAACGTATTAGTGTAAATGGGGCCTGAGATCATTGTGTGAATGTTTGTTCTCAACATTTTAATGGAGATTGGAGGATTTTATTAATATAGTTTTTTTGTGCTTGGACTTTGTTTCTTTTAGTTGTATATTTATTCATATGGTTATGTTTGTGCTAGTGTTGACTTTTTTGTTTTTTTCCCTATAAATTTTTTTAAAGGGGGGGTCCAGAATGGAATTTTAAGGCTTGGTTGTGAAGCGAAGCAATGTGTGCTCATGTTTCACTTGAAGGAAATCGCGTTATTTTTTCATATATCTCACTTTGATTATACTGAGCTACTCAGCTAACATGAAAACGACTGTCAAGTTTCCTAGTTCCTCTGAAAGGCCCGCCCTTAAGTGACTCTGATTGGTCATCGTCATAATGTGCTGCTATTCGTGGATCGGCTCCACGTCACGCCCGTAAAAGCATGCGCTTTTCTGCTGTGTAAACAATCAGTCAACCCCCTGCCTGCTCTCTAAAATAAAATCTGATAAGTGTCTGTAACGAGTAAAAACGGGGTGCGGCTCCTTTAAGAGTGTTTGCCATTGTGTGTGCATCTATGTGTGTGTGTGTGAATGCGTGTGTGTGTGTGTGAGTGAATGTGTGAACTTTCTGTAACAAGGACATGTGCACTGGAGTTTTTTTTTTCTTTTTCTTTGATGCTTGGATAAAGTTATTTTCTGTAATATGTTGTGACAGAAGAATAAAGTGGGATGTTACCTGTGTGAGCCTTGATTTATTTTTCTACTGCTATCACGAGTCGGGTGAGCTATCCTGTATTTTTATTAACTCTATGCGTTACACAACATCTTTCACATATATACAGAATATGCAGGTGTAAGTAATATGAATCATCCACATATCTTTTGCAACTTCATTATCTGAGATGTGAAACACATGGAAAAGCTGCCTGAAGACAATCAATGAAGTCGCGCACACACATAAGAGACACAAACGTGCTGGTGGAGTGTGTGTGTGTTTATAGCAGTTTGACTGATAAATATGAATTTGTAGCTAAATTGTTTGCCTGGAAAGCAGCATTTCCCATTATTTACATCGTTGCTACAGCATACCGTTAACGCTAGACACTGTACATGTCATGATCAACTTTAACAAATAAAAACACTTACAAGTTGTAGCTCACAGCCTCTGCTTTGAGAAGATTTTAGCCGAATCCAGCACTGAACTGGGAGAGATTCTGGAAGCTGTTTTGTCAAATATATATATATTCAATATTTAATATTGAACTGTTAGCACTTCTTTCTTTGAGCCGTGTCCTTTGGAAGCCCAAATACAGAAACAGACGAAGCTCTGGGGAAACAGCAGTGTTTGGACGCATTTTTAGCTTCATCTCTGCTATAACGTTACAGTGCCTCTGGCCATGGCCCTTAGCTGCGCAGATTGTGTGCGCAGTAAGCAAACCTTTGTGATCTCACAGGGGGCAGAAGTATTTTTGTATTCCCCGAAATTCGTTAATTGTAGGCTTTGCTAAGCTAAATTTGTAAAAACCAAGGTCTCCCTTTGCATTGAACTTAGAACTTTTTACATTCAGAGATGTTTTTTATGTTCACACAGCTACATTACACATCAACTAAAGTTTAAAATATGATATCATAGTGGACCACCCCTTTAATTAGTGGTTTTGCATTATTTGCTTTTGATAATTGTTGTTTATTTTTGTGATGCGTTTGTAATGCAAGTGTGTGCAGACATCCCAAGTCTCCCGGAAGTTGCCGGAGTATCGCTGAAATGCATAGACACTCCCGGATGCCCGCAAATAAATGATAATCTCCCGGAATTCGCTAGTCTCCTGCCCGGTCCTTAGATATGTTGCACACCCCTCTCTCCACTGCATCCCTACTTACTCTTCAGGTACGTCTCGCGCAACTCATCCCCACCGTTCTTCAGGTACGTCGCGCGCAACTCACACCCACCACTCTTCAAGTACGTCTCGTGCGCACATGCCCCCTTCACATATACGTTCAAGCACCCACTAATCCGCTACCTCACGCAAATCAACTCTGTATCCCCCGGAAATGACTTTTTCCAACTTGGGATGTCTGGTGTGTGGGAGTGTGTGTGTGTGCTTAGTGTTAATTACATAAGTTCCCAATGTTGTTACACACGCTCTCTTGTCTATTCTAAACAAGCTATGATGACTTTCACTATAGTATTTTAGCATGGATGTATACCTGACCGGTGAGCCGTCTGACAAAAGAGTGCCCTTCTGGATCAAATCAGCAGGATGCCTGACTTTCACTGCAGTTTAGCAGTTTTACTTTAACTCATGAACATTTCATTTATGCCCTGTGACAAACTGGGATATTAGATGCAAATAAGGAGTAAGGATTGGTGATAGTGTTATGGAATTTAATAAGACATCGCCAAATGGAAAGCAAAAAAAATTCTACATTTTGCGATATGTGGGTGTTTGTGTGTGTGTGCTGTCCTTTACTGCCAGCCGCGTGTGTGGATCTTGTTGGAAAATATGGTTGAAAGTCCTACATGATGGTAATCTTGTTGTTACAAAAGGGAAATGTAATGTCTATTTCTGACAATAAGTTCTGACAAAAAACCAGGCCATCTATCTGTTCGATAATGAGAGAGTCTGCATGTACACATTTATCACCATCAGAAGAGTAGCAAAGCTCCCAGCAAGGGCAATTATCAGATAGACTCACAGCTTTAACTCTCCAGCATTCCTAGGAACAGAAGTTCTAGACTCTCCCACCTGCAAAGCCTCCATCTGTTGCCTCTCCACCCTACTTGCTTCTAAAGTGAAGTGAGCCTCAAGTATGGTTTTACCCATACTCAAAATTGGTCCTCTGCTTTTAAAAGCCATTCTAGAGCGCACACACATTTTGAGTGTGTAAGCGCACACACACACACAGACGCATACACACACACATACACACACACACACACACACACACACACACACAGTGATGATACGCCAAGAGCAGTGAGCAGCTATTGCTTCCAGTGCACAAGGAGCATGTAAAGATGCCAAGTCTCTCCATAATATTAAACCTTAAGAACTGTTATGGAACTCCACATGAGACAAGACCACGAGAATGGCCAGACAGTAAAACAATAAACCTTCTAATCTGAGAAGAAGATCAGCAAGGAAACCTGTTGTTCGGGCTTCCCTCTTTGCACTGGACTTTACCTTCTCCACCAAAGTACCTCCACACAGAATAGCTTTTAATATGGTGTATCTTGGTGCTCTATATTCATGTTTGTTGTCATTTTATATGTCTCTGTGTGATTGGTATAGTGGTCTTAATTCCACTGTTATATTTTACAATCTCCATTTCACGAGTTCACACTTGCAGTCGTTTAAGTATAAGGCGTATTTGGCGTGCTGTCCGGGGAGAGGGCTCTAAGCTTGGGGAGACACCCCAACACCCAAGAGTAGTTGGGATTCGAGCGAAGTATCTAGCCCGGCCCCAGAACACTCCCCCCCGGGAATGTAATGCTTAAGAGGTGAGACGTTGGGGTGGTGGAGGGATGCTAAAGTCGTGAGATGCTGCAGGTAAGACAGCTTTGGTGTATATATAGGGGTTTGTTCAAGAACTGATTTGATAATAGAATAATTGTCAATGGCGTATTCGATACTGAAACTTCTGCGCATGCTCCTCCTGAAATTTGAAGATGAGAGAAAGTTGTAACTATCTTTGAATAAAAAATGACCGACTGCGCTACCCTGGGAGTTACCCAGGGAAATAACTCTATTAGAAAAGGCACATAGGTTCGTTTCCCTCAAAAAGGCAGAGACGTAGGTAATTACAAAAGTACAAAAATATTTATTTTGATAAAATGTAAAGATGTACTGGTTTTTAAAAACAGCTCACAAACTCCCACTTCATATCATTAAATAAAAGAAAAACAATGACAAAAAAATCTACAAAAAAATCAAAGGTTCCCACTGACTGGATACAAGTAGACTGACTTTACCCCAGCACACGCACACACCATAGTGCACTCGAATCACACTATCAAGCACTCAGTGTCCCACAGCACACGGTAAAGAAGCACCACCACCAATTGGAAAAAAACAGTCATCCACCAGGAAAAGGCCTCAGTTCCTGCAATGGTGAACAGTCATCCAGCCACACCAGCCCAGAAAAATGCCACAGCCACACAATGCACTATAACAACGCCAAAAGGAAAACTTAACGTTGGCCCATTCTAACAAATGAAAAATCATTACTTGAACTAGCACAATGCCTCTACCTGTAGCCACGAAGACGGATACCCAAACGAAGTGCAGAGTTGGACGTGACGCATCCCAAGGAACAACCAATCAGGCTTTAAAAAGGCAGTGATTGGATGATGCCAATGTCAATCAGCTGTGCCGCACCATCACATTTTGGTTGATGCCAATATCAATCAGCTGCACTACACCATCTTATTCACATCAGTTAATTTGGGGTTTGACTTTGAGAAGGTCTTTGCCAGATACTCCACTCCAGGGAAAATGGTCTTCACATCAACTCATTACCAGGCAAAGGTTTTGGTGAAGCGTTTATTGTCTTGAATTTATGGTGATTTGAGTATTTACGGGCAAGGTGCAGAAGTGTCTGGGGGATTCTGTTTAGCCAGGATACCCCGTTGCAGTCTCTTAGCTCTGCAATGTACTTCTACACAGTCAGGTGTCTCACACACACTCATAAATGAGTCTTTGGGTAATTGATGTTGTAGAATCTGAATTGGCTTTTTTTGTTTAATTATGTGAATTGGAATGGAAAGTCTTTGCCTGACAAAGGGTGTTAGGGTGTTAGTATGTGGAAAAAACATACTATGCGAAACTAGGCCTTATTTGCAGCATGTGTGGCATGTGTATGTGGGGTATTTAGGCTCCCATCTCTGCCACATATTTGTCAAAACATATGTTTAAGGATCAGCGGATCAGGACCAGAAAAATATGAGGGGACTTTAGCCAGTGCTTACTGTGCCCTACTTTGGCAAAACAGGACCAAATAGACTTTAAGATAACTGGACCACATTTTATTAAACCTATGCAGTCTAATTTAGGCTCACCCACATTAGCCCGATAATATCCAGCTGCAGACCACACGATCTAGGCAGGCGTGGACCATACGTGGTTACAACGTATGTTAATGTTATTAACGTCTTCTCTGACCTTGTCATCTGTATATTTTTATATGTTAATAAATACTGTCCACAATAGACAATAATGAATACTATTTCACAAATATGGCAATCGACACACTGTTAAACATTTCTGTAATTTACACATTTCTGTAATTTACTGTATTATACTCAGTATAATACTGCACATTCGTTTTACAGTAAATAACTGGATTCACCGTTGCATTATGGGAATTTAGTGTGACGTCGAACAACATATACAGTGATTTACTGTGTATGTGAAAATTTGTGTATTATACTGTATTTTCCACAACTGCTTCGAATTGCTTGGACGCAATTCTGGAGGACAATTTATAAGCGTGCCTAACGAACATGCTGGATTTAACAAACTTTACTACGGTAAGCTGAGGCAGTGTTTCATTTTACAAAATGTTTTGTGGATGAGAATAGGACAAAGTCATGTATAAAGTTGGCTAATATTATTTTCTCTGGCTTGGAGGTATTTCGCCCATTTGAGACTTATAACATCTATTAAGATGTTACCTTTGTTTAGTTTATTACATTAACACTGCTATTACTTAAAATTAGACTTTATGACTACTAGCCATTGTTCTCGTCATATCTTTTTATTTATTTACATAGGAACCGGTGTTGCAGCGGGTTTTGGTTTAGGAGGAAAAAAGAGGGATGCAGTTTCGGAGGACACATAGCATGGCGATCTGACGGAGAATATTTTCCCCCAGAAGAATATGAATGAAAGACCAATAAATAATCCAGGTAAAAATGCGTCTGTCTGTGCTGACAACACTCGACGTTGATTTGAGCACCTTTATAACTTGGTTAGCATTTGCTCGCCGACATTGGCTGAAACGATCTTAAAATGGTAACGTTAGCTAAACTGAGATAAGTTAACACTGAATTAAACTCAAACTCATTTTAACGTGCAACTTTTAACTTATATTGATTTATACTATATATATTAGCTGTTGTGAACTTATTTTTCTCTGGTTTAGAGTAGCTAACGTAAGCTTGGAAAATAACATCGCAACGTAACCTATAATAACATTGTTTACACTAACGTAAATCTATACAATATGCATAGAGGTAAAGTTGGTTTTATATTCGCACATTCGTTCATTTAGGAGTCTCTATACTGTTTACCATATTACTTTGAATATTCGATCAGAATTAGCATGCCAGTAGCAGGAGCCGGTTGTTCTGTACCAGCTGAAAACTAGCCCAACCCAGCTGCTATGTTTCAAATAACTAACCAGTATATATATATATATATATATATATATATATATATATATATATATATATATATATATATATATATATATATATATATTATTATTATTTATTTATTTTTTTTTTTAAACAAGCTTCCTCTATGCTTATGTTAGTCTGTTTCTCCTTATCCAGAGGTCTCCATAATCCTGGACTGGGCCAAATTCTGACCAGATGCTGTGTTGGTCATTGAGGAGTGGAGAGTGAAAGACTGATTCCTGAAAGACACTCATGATTGATGAGTTTCCATATTGATCCAGTGGGCCAGCATGACCAACCGCCGGTGAGCTTTCAAGCCTCCGGTGCCTAGACTGCGGGTTTGCACAAGCTTGGCTAGAGAAGAACTTTCGAGGTTACAGAAGTAACCCTTCGTTCCCCGAGGAGGGGAACGGAAGTGCTATTAAGTGGATTTGATATTGAAAATACACGTATGGGAAGGATTCGGTTCAGAAGCCGCTTGTCTGAAAGAGTATTGAACGGGCCAATGAATGCAATGAATTGGCAGCATAAGCTTGCACAGGTGTGCTTTATTGCCAATTATCCCAGCATATAAGCACACCTGGAGTGACCAAACATCCTCCTCGGGGAACGAAGGGTTACTTCTTTAACCTCGAACGTTCCCCTTCGGTTGGGGAACTTCAGTGCTATTAAGTGGATTTGATATTGAAAATCCACGTATGGGAAGACTATGGAAAGCGCTATAATGACTGCACCTTACCAACGCCCCCGATGAGGGGATAGTCAAGCAAGCGTGACGCACCCACATCATGGGAGGCGCGGTCCTCCAACGTGTCCCTGGCCCTAATTTATCCTACCTAAACAGAAGTCTTTTAGATATATTTTTTGGGAAGTCGTGAGCATCTAGATAATTGTAGGAAAATACGACAGTACGTTGGGAAGCGTGCAATCCCGATAGGGAGGACGCTGCGGAGGCCATCCGTTAACCAAGGGGGGAATAGATGGCAGAATTTACATATGGACTAGCCCTAAAAAGGGGGAGTACGCATATCAAAAAAAGTGGTTAGCGGAGAGGGAAGACACGGGTCCGCCCAGGGGGGGGGGACTTAACCATGGCGGAATAAGCATATGGGATCGCCTAGTGGGGATCATGCATAGCAGGCACCAATACCCAAAACGCGGGCTGACCAGCGGGCACACCTACAACGTAGTGGGCCAGCAAGTGACTCCTCCGCTGAGTCAGTGCTGGGGGCCAGGGAGGAATCTGCAGGGCTCACCTGATGGGGAACTTTACTGACAGATAAAAAGGCGCACGTACCTCCGTGTTAGGGAGAATGGCGCAGCAAGCGTGTTTCAATACCCTACCGAATTGTTTCCTCAATCACCAAAGGGTTACCTAATACCCTTGAGGAAACCGGCTCCACTCACAGATTTTAAAACCTTGCAAAAGTGTTGGGTGTCACCCAGCCCGCAGCTCTATAGATGTCTATTAGAGAGGCGCCGCGTGTGCGCGCTCGAGAGGATGCGAAGCTCGGAGTGGAGTGCGCACGCACTCTCGGGGGACGCGGCTCACCTCGGCTCTGATAAGCGAGAGAATGGCATTCACAAACCAGTGGGAAAACTTAATTCGGTACGGCACTTCCCTGCTGCCGACCGCCATAACAGACGAAGAGCTGCTCAGATGATCTAAACTCTGAGTGCGGTCCGGATAATACGCAAGACGCGAACTGGACAAAAAAGAAAGGGCTGGGTCTGCCTCCTCCGAGGGCAGCGCTTACAGGCTCACTACCTGGTATTAAAACGGAGTGGTAGGAACCTTGGGCACATATCGCGGGCGGGGTCTCGGGACGTGAGAGAAAGCCAGCCCAATTACAGGCACGAGTCACTGACCGAAAAAATGCCTCCGGGTCCCCGACCCTCTAATCGATATCAACGCGACCAGCAGAGCTGTCTTCAGGGACAGAAAGATACTGAGTCGAGGATTGAAGGGATCTGACGCGGCTCGTGTAACGAGGGCGAGATCCTAAGAGGGCATGAGAGGGGGCAGGATGGATTAATTCGCCTAGCGCCCCTGAGGAACCGGATGATGAGGTTTTGCGTTCCCACGGTGCTGCCAGCCACCGCGTCATGAGAGCGGAGATGGCAGCCACGTAACCTTGAGTGTGGAGGGCGACAGCCTGCTCTCCAGCTTCTCTTGGCGTAAAGAAAGCACAACACTGATCTGGCAAATTACGGGGGTCTTCTCTGCGAGAGACGCACCATTCAGTGAATAGACTCCACTTCAGGGCATAGTCGCGCTCGGGGAGGGGGCTCTAGCCCGAGTGACGGTATTAGCCACCGCAATCGGAGGTTACCTAAGTCTTCCTCGCGTCTAAGGACCTCCAAAGATCGGTGAGGGTGCCAGATAATGCCCTGTCCCTGAGAGAGTAGGTGCTCTCTCGAAGGGAACTGCCAGGAAAGGGCCATCACGAGGAGGGAGAGCTCTGACATCCAGGTCCGGTTGAGCCAGAAGGGCGCAACCAACAACCTGTTCCTCGTCCTCCCTGACCTTGCACAGTAACTGCGCGAGCAGGCTCACTGGGGTAAACGCGTATTTGCGCATGCCCCGAGGCCAGCTGTAAGCCAGTGCATCCATGCCAAGAGCACTCTGGCAATGAGCGATCTTGGGGGAAGCAACAGATTGATCTGGGCAACAGTGTTACCAGTAAGTTACTGTAAAAACCCTTTGAAATGTCTAACAGTGCAGGAAAATGAGGAAGCGTTATTTCTGATTGCCATTCAATATAATAGACTGAAATAATGACTGAAATGGGAAACCCTAAACTGTTAATATAAATATGGTATACAGTTGAAGTCAGAATTATTAGCCCCCCTGAATTATTAGCCCCCTTGTTTTTTTATTTACCCATTTTCTAATTACATAATAGTTTTAATAACTCATTTCTAATAACTGATTTGTTTTATCTTTGCCATGATGACAGCAAATAATATTTGACTATATATTTATAAGACTTTTTCCAAAAGAAAAAAATATTATTTAAACGTACTGTGAAAGTTTTCTTTGTTAAAAATCATTTGGCAAATATTTAAAAAGAAAAAAAAAAGAAAATAAATCAAAGGTGGGCTAATAATTCTGACTTCAACTGTATATCAAATATATGCCAATATTGTTTGGTCTGGATTGTGTCCTGAAACGTGTATGGGTCTGCAGCTAGACTTATTTTTATAAGCCAGGGCTTATTGTGCCACATCTTTGCCAAAATTGGCCAATGTATGTTTTAAAACTGTGCTTATTTTTAGCATCATATGCCAGCCTATTTGGCTTAGGTCAGTGCTTCATTAGCCATAAATTTACCAAAACTGGCTCTGGTAAATTTGAACAAAACTAAGCCAGATTTGCTAAAACACTTGTGGGTCACATTCGGTTTGCACCCTGATTAATATTTGTGGATCATCTCACATTTTTGGCCCAAAACGGCCCACATTTGGCTGTTACAGTTATTAGCTTTACCCAGCCAGGCTCACTAGAGGGCACTCTGGCTATATGAACACTTCACCAGCCATTTACTAAATCTCCCATCATGATTTGCATTTCACAACTGAAACAATTTACTAATCTGGACACACACACACACACACACACACACATAAACACACACACACACACACACACACACACACACACACACACACACACACACACACACACACACACACACACACACACACACACACACACACACACACACACACACACACACACACATACACATCATTGGCACTATATACATGTATAACTCACTTTATTAACTCCACTCACATCCAGACCTTTTTTTCTTTTCTTCTTTATCTGTTAGAGTGCAATTTCAAGTGTCTTGGTCCTTTAGAGGGACATTCGAATTAGACATTGCCTAGATTGCCACATCTTTGCCTAAAAAGGCTCATGTGTGATTTAATAAAATTGGACCATTTTTACTATTTTACTTGTGGCCTACTTCAAGCTTACATCCATTTTTCAGGGACATAAGACCAGGAGCCAGAAATGTCAGCTAAAGAGGGAAATTCTCTAATGAGGCAAATGGCAGAATGAGTTTTTGGTTCTTTTGTACTGGGGCTCCCTCTAGTGTACTAATTTATACAGAGATGTAGTTTCACTTGCAAATCCTATTCTTCAATGTTTAGTGGAAATTCTTATGTTGGTATTTACATATTAGCTAGTTGGTTTGGCTCATAAAATACTTCAGATTATTTGTTTACTCATTCATTAATTTTTATTAAAATGTTACTTCAGTAAACAAAAAATATGAAATATTAAATTATTAATAAATAATTACATATACAACTACTGAAACTAAATTATTAAAGAAATCAATTTTGTCATGAATGAATGAATAATAATTAAATGGATGAATGAATGGATATAGCTTTTATTTCTTAAAAACATTACAGTCTAACACACAGTTAAATAATAATAGTCTTAATGAGACAATTATTCAACACAGAATGGTCTGATGTTTCTATCACTTTGTAATCTGCAGCCATTCCTCGCTTAACTTTCAGGGCTAGTGGAAAAATAACTGCCAATTAAAGATCCAACCTTTTGCTGTATTGCTTTGATGACAACAATAATGACAAAGTGAAGATGACATCTTTTCTTCATCAGCTAATAAATAATGCATAGGCATCACATGAATAATTTTCCCCCTAATGGATATTGCTTGCTCAGAAAGGATTTCTAGGTCTATATTTAAAAAATTCAGTAAGTGAAATGATGCATTACTATGACAAAGTGAAGCAACGGGAGAATGGTGCAGAAGCATCAGGAAAGATCTGCAGAAGTGCTTAAACTGTGTTTCTCAATGACTAAAACCCATTTTTTGAATTATTGCTTTTTTCTTTTGCAAAACTCTACACTCAAATCCATAACTTCTAACCCAATTAACCAAACTTTCTATATCCATGTTAAAAAAATAAGTCCTTAAGGTAACAGTTTATAATAACTAAAAACAAACCATTTATTAGGCATTAGCAAATATTGAATTCATTATCTGTTAAACATTAACTCTACATTAACAAATGTTAGAAAACAGTTTATAACTGAATTGCTGAAATGCTGTATTCTTGACTTCTAAGCACATCTACACTGTAAAAAATAAACGTTATTTTACAGGTAATTGTCTGTATTTTTTTACAGAATTTTTCAGTTTTTTCATTATACAGTGAAATACCTGTTGTTTTACAGATATGTTCTGTAATAAAAAAAATCTTACATTAAATTTACAGTTATTGCTTGTATTTTGGTATTACATTCTTTTTCTGTTTTTTAAAGGAAATGTACTGTATTTTAAGAGAGTAACACGTAATTTTACGTTAATATTTACAGATTATTCCTGTAAAAATAAACTGTAAAAATAAATGTTATTTTACAGATAATTGTCTGTATTTTTTTACTGAATTTTCCTGTTTTTTTCATTATACGGTGAAATATATTTTTTTACAGATATTTTCTGTAATTAAAAATTCCAACATTTAATTTACAGGTAATTGTTAGTATTTTGGTATTACATGTTTTTTCAGGTAGCGCAGTGGGTAGCACGATTGCCTCACAAGAAGGTCACTGGTTCGAGCCTGTTCGAGGCTCACATGCAATTTTTATACAATAGCTCATTCAAATAAATATTTGTAAACAAGGTTGGCACTGCAGTTGCTGAATAAATTATAGCAAAGCTGCTAAAAATGCAATATGGTGAGCATGTTGGAATGGGTTTCATGTGCTTCACATGTTATAACATGGGTTAGACTATTTGTCCAACTTTAACTGCCAGCTGTTCACAGGATAACGTGTCATCTCGAACAAGTCTCCACATGTGGTCACATGAACTTCATTCATGGTCACATGTGATGATTATGTGGATTAACGTGACTTTTCTGTAGCCTGTTAAAGTGAAGATTAAATTGAAGTTATAAATGTCAAATAATAGCCTAGCATTTTAGGTCACATACTGTACAGTATATGCAATGTAAAATAAAATAAAAAGCTCATTTTAATTATTATATTTATTTTCTATAATATTTATGATGTATGCTATTATAGTACTTTTCTCCTAGTGACTAATCACACATATTACTTGTGTATGCATGTTATGACCTGTAAACATTTTTTCTAATCAATCTTTATAGTTGCAATATGAAGTCAACAAAAAGTTGACTAAACATTTGATAGCAGGGTGTAATCGGGCCGAGCTCGGCGGCCCTTTGGCGCCTCCGGCTCCGACTTGGCATCGGTGAGTGTTATCCGCGCACATGCGGTTGTGATGCGGCTGTACAGCACTGGCCCGATTCCAGTCAACCATATCCGGCCCGAGTCTGTCTGTAGAGTCCGGGCCGCTTCTGGCAAGGACTCGGCTGATGGCAACCGATTAAATTCTTATTTTATCTAGTTATCTGTTAGCTCCACGTTTAATGATAATTTGAGAAAATATTCATGGTAGGACAGCAACAAACTAATAATATTTAGTGTGGATGGTCGAAATGTTTAGACGCAAACAAAACAATGCTATTTATAAATGGATTATATATCATCTAGAGAAAAACGGTGAAAAATGCGCTTATTTTCGAGACGGCACGTTCCTGTGCCGACTGTTTTTTTAAAGCAGAAGTTGGTTTCATAAGAAACACATGTAAGATTATGAGATATATCAAGCTGCAGAAACTCAGTACAGTTCTGTTCCTTTAACACAATGTTAGACTGTAACGTGTTTAGTAACTGACAACTATTTTAATTGTTTTAAAGAAACATTAAACGAATTGGTGTTTAAGCTAACTTTACGTTAAAGAAAGTTTCTGTAGACGAATCCATTAACACTAACATGGCAAAACATGTGCTTTTAATTCATATGTGTTAGCCTATGTGAATCAATTATATATTTTGTTCAAGCTGTAATGTTCAGTTAATGTAAAACTGAACGTCTTAAAGCAGATTTTAATGTTTTTTTTTTTTTTTTGTTATTGACAAAAATTCTGATTCTGATAAATTCTGATTTAAACAAATGGGTAACAATATTTGTTGTTTGGTTAAGTCTTATTGTTCTTGTTTAGCAAAGGTTAGTGAGGTCATTTTGCAGCACATCACGACCAAAGATGCCAATGGCACACTCTTATGAACATGTGAATAGACATATATAGTTAGGTGCTTAAAGTCCATTATAAGCTGTAAACTGCTGATACATTTTCAACATAGATTGAGCTTTTCAGACTTTACATTACTAATTGCTTCACAAACAGCTGAAATGGTTTATTGTTATTGGTTATCATCATCATCAAACATTTTTCACAATGGTAGGTTAATCTTCATGGGTACAGAATAATGCATGTGCTTGACCATCTTACAAATCTATGTCTCAGATTCATAAGGCTGTCACTCTGCATAAATCTACTAATAAATCTTGTGCAACCTTCAGTGTACTGATTATTTACACTATAGGTATTATAGGCATTAATTAACTTTGATAGTATTTCAGGATTTGAACTTTTCTTTAAGGGAGGTTAACAACAATGTGATGTTTCATTATAGACGCATTTGAGGAAGCTCGACTCAAACATTCACAAGCAACTGTGATTTCTGACTGGCAGACAGATGAGGATGATGATCGCCCGTCATAGACCTAAAGAAAGAACAGGTTTGTTTAAAATTATTTTAAACACATACTGTCAACATAATGTCATTGATCTATTACAACCAGCGAGTTTTACCCTGGCACTATAATAAAAAGTGATGTTTTGTTTTGTAAATGTACCTGATCAAGGGACATTAAAGACAACTATACCGTGATGAAGAAAAATTACTTGGAACAAAGAGGCTGGATAAAAGGCAGGTATGAAGATTTCAGAAATCAATACAGCACCACAAGTACCATCACCATCAATGACTATGGCAGAAATCTTAAGACCACCATCAAGATGCACAGATACTGTACATTCCAGTACACCTATGAACATTTACAGTCCTTGTTCTAGTGCAGTTGGAGATCAAGACAGAACTTACTGCAACTCGTCATGTCTTTGTAAGAAATTAAGACATCACTAAACTTGTAAAGGCTTAATGCAGCTAGAAAATAAAGATAAACTAGAGAATATCAGTAGTGTCTAACCCACTGTTGTATTTACACAAGTCGTATGAGAATAAGCTACATGTTGATTTATACTAATTTGTTATTTTTCTTTTTTAGCACGACTGAATGAAAATTTAAAATCACACAACGTCATAAAGCAGCAGCTGGGCCTGATTCTCATAAACCAGCAAAACCAAAACAGACGTGATGAAATTCCAGATGTAAACACATTTGACCATGCTTTGTTCAATTTTACTTGAAAAAGCTTAAATCAACTAAAGTAGCAGCCCGAACAAATGAAGAAACTGGTAAGTTCAAGCTCTTGCTAATTTCAAAGTGTTTTAAGTTTTTGTTTTAATTATTTATTTGTTTGTTTGTTTGTTTTTTTGCTTTGTAGGTAGGCTACTTTGGAATAATCTGTGTTTTGCACTAAGCAGTATGCCGTATCCTGGAAAAGCTTTTGGTTAACTCCTTGACTAAACAAATTAACTGCAGCGGGCCAAATTAAAAAGTGGCCTTTCGTGCACTCCTCCTTAATACTATCGGAGTCAGTAAGTTGGTTTTGAATATACATTTTAATACAATTAGGGGCCGTTTCATCTGTGCATTTCTTTCAATTATTAACCAGAGGAACAAAAAAATCTATATATAGTCCCATTTAGGTTTTACTTCTATGAGAGCAAGCCTCTTTCTTTTATTTTTTTAACATTAGTACTTGTTCATTACTAATTATCTGTTTATCTTTTAATCACAGATGCAGTGAGGACAAATGTCTATACCACGCCACTGATAAAGAGATTGAAAAATGCATTACATGGTGGCTACAACTTGCTCCTGACAGGGATGGAGGAAGGAGGGAAGAAGAGAAAGCTAATGTGTCAACTGTCTACATCACTATTCTATTCTGTTTTATTTTTTTTTATTTTAAGTATATTAAGATGTTCCCTGATACTTGAGCAATTTGTTTCTTTTCATATATATATATATATATATATATATATATATATATATATATATATATATATATATATATATATATATATATATATTTTTTTTTTTTTTTTTTTTTTTGTTTATTATTATTTTAATGTTTTATTGAAAAATGTTTCAAGATGTTTCTTTAGAATTTGCCAGTTCTTTTTACAATTTTGACTTGTATATTTTACGGATTGTCATAGGTATTTGTAAGATGTTTCTTGCTATATCTTAAATTGATTTCTATATTCAGGTTTATATAACATTTTGCTGTTTCAAGATGTGTCTTGTACATTTTTTTAAATTCATGTCTTTTGGGAAAACAGGGTTGTTTTAAAAACTTGTGTGTATGTGTGCAATTTCAGATTTTTTTCTTTAAGTCTTCCTGTGTGTCTTTATGTTTTTATTGTTGTTTTTATATTGATATTCTTGTGCACTACAAAATTATTTATTCAATTTTAGTACTATTTGTTTTTCTTGCAATCAATAAACATTTATCATGTATTTATTTTGTCCTTGGTCTGATTCTTTTCGTTATAGGATATGTATGCAGTTTACATTTTATTCAAAGGTTAAACACAGTGCCTATACTTTCTGTTTACATAATAGCCTGCGCTTGCTGTTATATAAATTCAAATGGTTGTTATATCAAGTATCAATGTAATACCAAAAGGTTTTATAAGGTATATAAATACTGAGTCGCGCCAGCTCCGGGCCGCAGCGTATTGTATATACATTTGTATATACAATATTGTATATACATATATACATTTCACTCGGGCCGATTCCGGCGCGGATGCGGCAGTGTCAGCCCGCTTACGGCCGCCGCATCTGGCCCGATTGATTCGGGCCGGAATCGGGCAGTAAGTCCACAATCTAGCCGGAACTGGCCCGAGTGTATTTTGCCATAAGTGATAACATGTATAAGTATGGTAATAATCTGTATAACTACCATAATAACTTGTGTAATTACATAAATAACTTGTATAATTAAAGTAATAACATGTATAATTACAGAAATAACCTGTATAACTACCACAATAACTTGTGTAATTACATAAATAACTTGTATAATTAAAGTAATAACATGTATGATTACAGTAATAACCTGTATAACTACCATAATAATGTGTATAATTACATAAATAACTTGTATAATTACATAAATAACTTGTATAATTAAAGTAATAACATGTATAATTACAGTAATAACCTGTAAAACTACCATAATAATGTGTATAATTACATAAATAACTTGCATAATTAAAATAATAACATGTATAATTACAGTAATAACCTGTATAACTACCATAATAACTTGTATAATCACATAAATAACTCGAATAATTACAGTTATAACATGTATAATTACAGTAATAACCTGTAACTGTAAAACAGAAAACTACTGTTTTTTAACAGTTTATCTACATCTTTTATTCTAACAGTTTTTTTTTCTGTATTTTTACGTTTTTTTTTTTTCTGGCGCCCCTGCTGCCAGAAAAAAAAAAACGTTTTATACAGGGATTTTTTTACAGTGTACAATATGCTTAATAATTGTACTTTAATACTTTGTAATGATTTATATTTCATTACTAAATTAAGTATTACATTATTTACAAACCAGTTATTTAAGCAAAGTTGGTTGTTTTTTATATAATTCAGAATGAGTTCGTAAATTATAAACTATTAAAATGATATGTATAATTATTATTCAGACATATATTAATTGTTAATTTGTGTTAATAAATGCCTTTTTAGCTTAATTTCATCCAGTTTTGTGACCTAATCTTAAGTTTTCTTTATTTAACCAGATAAAAACCCATTGAGATCAAGATCTCATTTACAAGGGTGACCTGGCCAAGAGGTCTGCAACACACGATATATATAAAAAAATAAAAAGTATAAAAATGTAATAATATTATTAAAAAAGAGAAATTAAGAGAAAATTAATATAAAAATAAATTTCAGTTTTTTCAGCTTTACCGCATTTCAATATATTAAAAACACATGCATTGAGAAATGGACTGTTGTTGTTTGTTAAAAAGGATAGAGCGAAACGATGTCATTGGGATGAGCTCAGATATCTTTAGTTCAGACTGAAGAGTATTCCATGATGAGGGGGCGGCATGTCTAAAGGCTTGCTTCCCTATTTCAGTTCGAACCCAGGGAACAGTTACATTATAAGATTCATTTGAGCGTAGGGCATACTGGCTTTTAGACTAATGGAGAAGCCATGCAACCACCTGTCCACTCGATCCCATTCCCTCTCATCTCTTGCAAGCCATCTCTCCTGCAGTCATACCAACACTGACTCACATAATTAACACATCTCTTGACTCTGGTTTATTCCCCACTACATTTAAGCAGGCTAGGGTAACCCCACTGCTAAAGAAACCCAACCTGGACCATACGCTACTTGAAAACTACAGACCAGTATCCCTGCTTCCATTCATGGCCAAGATTCTGGAGAAGGTAGTGTTCAATCAAGTCCTGGACTTTCTTACTCAAAACAATCTCATGGACAACAAGCAATCCGGCTTTAAGAAAGGCCACTCAACTGAGACTGCCCTGCTCTCGGTCGTGGAGGATCTCAGACTGGCTAAAGCAGACTCTAAATCATCAGTCCTCATTTTGCTGGACTTGTCAGCTGCTTTTGACACTGTCAACCACCAGATCCTGCTATCTACGCTTGAGTCACTGGGCGTTGCGGGCACTGTTATACAATGGTTCAGATCTTACCTCTCTGACAGGTCATTCAGGGTGTCTTGGAGGGGAGAGGTGTCCAACCTACAGCATCTAAACACTGGGGTACCTCAAGGCTCTGTTCTTGGGCCACTTCTCTTCTCCATCTACACATCATCTCTAGGACCAGTCATCCAGAGACATGGATTCTCCTACCACTGCTATGCTGATGATACCCAGCTATACCTCTCTTTTCATCCTGATGATCCCTCGGTTCCAGCTCGTATCTCAGCCTGCCTGTTGGATATTTCACACTGGATGAAAGATCATCATCTTCAGCTGAACCTCGCAAAAACGGAAATGCTTGTAGTTTCTGCCAACCCGACTCTACACCATAACTTTTCAATCCAGATGGATGGGGCAACCATTACTGCATCCAAAATGGTGAAAAGCCTTGGAGTAACGATTGATGACCAACTAAACTTCTCTGACCACATTTCTAGAACTGCTCGATCGTGCAGATTTGCACTCTATAACATCAGAAAGATCCGACCCTTCTTATCTGAACATGCAGCTCAACTCCTTGTTCAAGCTCTTGTTCTCTCCAAACTGGATTACTGCAACTCTCTACTAGCTGGGCTTCCAGCTAACTCTATCAAGCCTCTTCAACTGCTCCAGAATGCAGCAGCACGAGTTGTCTTCAATGAACCTAAACGAGCACATGTCACTCCGCTGCTAGTCCGTTTGCACTGGCTGCCAGTTGCTGCTCGCATCAAATTCAAAACTCTGATGTTTGCCTACAAAGTGACTTCTGGCCTAGCACCTTCTTATCTGCGCCCACTTCTGCAGATCTATGTGCCCTCCAGAAACTTGCGTTCTGTGAATGAACGTCGCCTCGTGGTTCCATCCCAAAGAGGGAAAAAATCACTTTCGCGAACGCTCACGCTCAATCTGCCCAGTTGGTGGAATGAACTCCCTAACTGCATCAGAACAGCAGAGTCACTCGCTATTTTCAAGAAACGACTAAAAACTCAACTATTTAGTCTCCACTTCACTTCCTAATCTGCAATTGCCTATTTGAATATCACACTAACTGTACAAAAAAAAAAAAAAAAAAAAACTACTAACACTTCCCTTCTTAGACTTTACAGACCTGAAACTTGCCTTTAGTACTTATTCATTGTTGCTCTTAGTTGTGTAAATTGCTTCCTTGTCCTCATTTGTAAGTCGCTTTGGATAAAAGCGTCTGCTAAATGACTAAATGTAAATGTAAATGTAAACATAGGTATGAAGGCACCAGTCCCAGAAGAGCCTTGTAGACCAGAGTCATCCAGTGGGTGTACCTTCTTACATACAGAGAAGGCTACTCAGCTTTGGCATACAATTTACAATTGTGAGTAAGTCTTTGACAGCCTGTAACAAACCTTAGAGCACTGTGATAGATGGAGTTTAAAGGCTGAAGACATTTGTTTGAAGCATGCATAACACTGTTAACCCTTACTGTAGATTATGCAGTAAATAACTGTAAAATAGCGAGTGTTTTGCTGTAATAAAAGGAAACAGTATTGTACTGTAAAAGGAGCAGGATTTGTAAGAAATTTTGTAGTGAAAAGAATAAATTACAGTAATTTACTTTATGTACATTACAGATAGTTACTGTGATAATAAATGGTAAATTACTGCTCAACCATTATTACCCCATGTACTCTGATGCTTTATGTTGCTATATATATATATATATATATATATATATATATATATATATATATATATATATATATATATATATATATATATATATATATACTGTTCAGTTTTGGTATGTGTATGGTCAGTATTGAGGAGAAAGTGAGACAATGCATTGATGATAAGCTAAATTTCTCTGCAGCCATCTCTGTGTTTTCTTTGGTTCCTTTTATGTTTTTAACATTGAGTATCAGGAGTCAATCAATGTCAATAGCCCCTTTCACACAGTGATACCGGAAAATATCCGGAAAATTTACGGAACGACTTTACCGGTATGTTCAAAAAAGCGCTGTTCACACAGGCGAGGACGTTACGGAAATTTTCCGGAAAAGAGCGTTCACACATCCATTCCAAAATACCGGTAAATTCTGACATCATTCACCACAAATGAGCTTTAAACGGCTGCGCTTGTATTTGTAAACATTTGACTAAATTACAAACTCTGTGGATGATCAATATTGTGAACAACTTTCACAGGATCATATTCGCATGTCGAGATTTTCATAATATGTGCGTGTGCTGCCGCTCACAGGCTGTTTCATGGGCACACGCAAAGCTTGAAGGTAAACAAACAACGGCTTATCATAAGCATCTTATCGATGATTATTTGCACAGTTGGCATTAAGGAGAACATATAAACGTGATCTGACTAACTTCTAGCAGCTAAATGCGTCTGGAAAAATATTCAAAGGCTTTTATTCTCACAAACCGCGCGGACGTAAATGCGTCTGACTGTTGTGATTGGCTAAAGCAGAAGTCTTACGTCAGCACGTTCTAGACGTGCACGCGCTTATTCCGGAAATATTCCTTCTGCGTTCACACAGCGCAGCATTCCGGCAAATTGCCGGTAATGTTACAACTTCTCTTTCCGGAAAATAGCCAGAACGAATTTACCGGTATTTTCAAAAAGGACCTGTTCACACATACAACCTTTCCGGAAAATTGCCGGTAATTTTCCGGAAAGGTCTGTATGTGTGAAAGGGGCTAATGTCACAGAGTCATTTTATAACTTTGTTTACTTTTCTATAATTAATCTAATTTGCCTAGTTTAGCCAATAGTTAAGCTTTTAAATTGCACTTTAAGCTGAATATTAGTATTTTGCTGATTAACTAGTAAAAAAGTGTTATTTAAAAAATATCTTAAACAGCACGTACATACATTTTTGCAGAGACTCAATGAATTTGTTTGGAAAACAAAAATGGCATTAACAGTATAGTATAAAGACTTTCCTAAATAAATGTATTAATCAGGTTATTATTATTATTTTTTTAATTATTATTATTACTACAGGTTTGGAACAACATGAGGATCAGATTATTTATTTATTTTTTATTTTTTTGCTTTGGATGAAGTTTTTATATTTTTATTGTTTTTATTCAATGATATGTGCATGATTGTGATAAATGTAGGCAATTTGAAAATATGCTATGTACCAGAGATGTCAAACTCCCAGCAGAATTTAGTTCCAGCCCTGCTTCAACACACTACCTTTAGATTTAGTTTGATCAGGTGTGTTTAATTAGTATAACTGCACTGTTACTCTGTAGATTGTGCAGTAAATCAGGGGTTTTCAAACTTTTTCAGCTAAGGGCCCCTTTGTGTAGGGCGAATTCTTTTGGGGACCCCCCAAAAATAAAAATGATGCCACCCCCTCAAATTAACAACTGTACTTAATTTTTTTTTATTGTATTATTTAATACATTTATATTATTATATAATATTCAATAAATTTATATTATTCATTATCTGGATTAATTTTTGTAAGATGTTAGTTGAGTTGACATGGTTTTAGTGCTTCAATCTATTGATCAAATCTTGATGCGCAGTACTCATTGTGGTCTGCTCTCACTGATTATTCCATCAAGCCATATTTTGTGTACAAGTCGTCACTTTACACAGTTTTTATGCCATTTTTATGCTTTTTTCAGCCTATGCACAGCTAGACTTTTCTGTATTTACCCTTACAGCTGAGAGTCTAAATGTATCTAAAGATTTAAAGCTTTAAAGTTTTAAAGAGTTTTGTCATTCATTAGCCTGTTAACAGTTAACTGTACTGTTGTAACTAGCAATACTACAATAGAGGCTGTAGTGGTTCAGTGTGTTTTGTTTATTTTTAATCCTTTTTTTTGTGCACATCATAATTTACTCAGGTCGACAATCCTGACTTACACTGATAAAAAAATAATTTCCTAAATGCAATCTAGAATTGGGTATTCAAGTGCAAGGGCCACAAGTTTTACTTTGCATAATTTTAGAAGCTTTGCTGACTTTAAAATGTTCATACCAGTTTGTTCTATTAATAATAATACTGAACATTACATTTAAAGTAGTTACACAAACAAATATGGGAAAAAGTGAAACAAAAATGCATTTATATTCAGAGTATTAAAATTTGATCAGGTATGTTAAGCCCCATTAAATACAGAGCACTAATACATTTTAATATTTAATAATTATTAGCCCTATAACATAACACAAACAGATACATTATAATTTTTAAAGGCTATAGTGGTTTTATTCAGTGTGTATACAATTGAGTTTTTTTAATCATCCAGTTATGAACCAATGTGAGTAAGAGGTCCACTGCAGAGCTCATCCAGCTGTCATTAGTGTAACAGGGGTGAAACTGAGAACTCGCTGATGTGATGACAGCTCCATTCATTGTTATTGCAGCACTTTTTGGTTTACAATTTTAATATGTTTGTTTGCCATGCTGCAAAGAGGACCGTCTGATATTTGTACAATGCAAAGTGTAAAAGCCTGTCGCGCTGTGGACGAGGTGCAATGTTGTGCCGTGTCTTTAAAATGCTATTTGTTCTCTATGAGTGAAGCCTGCGCAGAGAGGCACGTACTCCGCAGCACCTCGGTTACTTAGGAACGCAAGCCATAAACAGGGTAGTGCTTTCAGCCACCGATAATGTTCTTATTGATCATGTATTTTAACTGAAATATAGTCAGTCAAACCTGAGCATTCATTTAGTTGTTTAGCGTAAAAGAGGTAAGCGTAAGTGAAAGGTAAACGCCGTCAGGTGCAGCAGACAAGCGCCAAAAATCCCAGTCAGGAAGCGCCTGGCCAGAAGCGCTTATTCAATAAAAGTCCCCGTCCACGGAGGCGGGCCGCTGCGCTTCCTTTCCTGTGTCACGAAAGTGTCAACTGCATTTAAATGACATAAGCATAAAGCTTCATTTTTGCAGTACTTTTGAGCTCAAATTATAATAAAAATATATTAACCTTCAGAATGATGCGGGACACAAAATTCATCCATGTGGGCTCATTGATCTAAAATTTCTTTGCGGCCCCCCTAGCGCCATCTGGCGGCCCCCCAGGGGGCCGCGGACCCCAGTTTGAAAACCCCTGCAGTAAATAACTGTAAAATAGCCAGTGTTTTGCTGTAATAAAAGAAAACATTTATTATTTATTAACACATATTATTTTACTGTAAAAGGAGTAGACTTTGTATGAAATTGTGTAGTGCAAAGAATAAATTCCAGTAATTTACTTAATGTACTCATTACAGATAGTAACTGACAATAAATAGCAAATTACTGTTCAACCATTACTGTCCCATCTACTCTGATGGTTTATGTTGCTATTTATAGAGACGTGCATTTTAAAGGCAGAAAATAATGATTTAGGCATCACCACACACTACCACAGGTCTTTCTTATTCTAAACACAAAGGTGTTAGAAAGAGTTTTCAGAAAATGCTGGCCCTTTAAGGGAGCCAGGTGTTTGATTTGTTTACTGCTGAGTGTGCTCTATTCTCTATCAATTCAGATGTAGAGTCTGATATGTTTTAGGCTTTAAATAAGAATCTACAATGAGTAAGTAAAATGTGTTCAAATATTTTTGAGGGTTTCTAAAATAAGGCTGTGTTTTAAGTTATATTTTTGTTATCTTGAACTGTGTACTTGAAAGCTATATTGTTAGCTAGTTAGCCTCTCCTCATATAACTTCTTACATTACTTTTGTTTAAGTATTTATTGGATATTGCATACTGCCATTATGTACAGATGCTTACAGTTGTATGTATCTTTCTGGCAACTAAGCCAAAATTAAATTCCTTCATCTCAGCAAGGTAACATGTGCACATCATCACAGGGAATCACAAAAACATGATACACATAGCCATCCACACACAAAAGCTCCACTGTCAGGTCCCAGGTTGTAAGTTTGTTGCTAAGTATTTTTCAGAGCAGTGTTTCCACCTATGAAATTATATTAGAAACAATAAAAAAGTTTGTTGTCATGAGATAATTATAACAATAAAAGATTGGATCCTTTGGTTTTTCGGTGTTGCCAACTTTATTTTTATTTTTTATAATTACTTTAAACTTTTTATTGAGATTTGACACAGTTTTTAATTATTTAAAACTTTAAAATTTAAAATAATTATGTTGTGTTTTTTGATGTTCATTTGCTGATCCACCTTCCTGCAGATTTCAGTTGCTATCCATATCAAACACACCTAAACCAATTAATTAGGACCTGAACAAAACTTGATAATTACAGGCAGGTGTGTTTGATATGGGTAGCAACTGAAATCTGCAGGAAGGTAGATCAGCAAATGAACATCAATTAGAGTTACAGCTTAAAGTCCCGGTCACACTGCACTTTTCTCCCTATAGACTTCCAGTCATACGCATGTGAGTACTGCAGACCTGGAATGATAGCTCATGCGACAAACTTCATAATTCACAGCATTGGAAAGTTCAAGCTTGGAGCACGCTGACATGCGAAATCACATCATGTGATTGCTTGATACCAATCAATGATCAAAACATGACCTCTCTGGCTTGCTTTTTCAATCTCTAATTATTTTGTTTAATTCCACAACTCACTTTGTTTAATTCCACTTCGCAGTGCAGTATGACAGAATTTTGCTTGCTCAAATGTTAGTGTGACCGCAGCCTTACTGTGCAGACCTGTAATATGCAAGACAATATTTATATCTGCTGATTTCTTAATTTTGTTATACTTTTTCTGTTATTTATTTGTTTGGTGCCAAAACAATAAAATAAATTTGTCTGAACAATGTTATGCCTTCTATTTTTAAATAGCAGCTAAGAATACTGATTAAGTTTAGTAACACTACAATAACTATATATGACATACTATTAATGTGTATGCAGTATAATGCTGTGATTTGTAACACTACAATACAGTAATTACCTGTACACAGTTTCCAGTTAGTTACCACTGCTGCTGTATTACAGTAATTAACTGGCAACACTGTTGCCAGCTACTCACTGTATCGGTTCAGTTACAGTAAATAACTGGCAACACTGTTGCCAGCCACTCACTGTAATGGTTTAGTTACAGTAATTAACTGGCAACACTGTTGCCAGTTACTTACTGTAACCAAACTTTTACAGTGAGTGGCTGGCAACAATGTTGCCAGTATTCTACTGTAAAAAAAACCCCGGTAAGGTCTAACAGTGTATATAAAACATCACCAATCAATCAATGGTAAAAATGTTGCAAACATTTGTTTGCAAATGTTTGCGAGCTTTAAGAGAAAAGCAGGATGCATTTCGATAGTAAAATCCAAGCTTAAATCTCAATTTTCTAACAAAATTTGCTATGTGTTTTTGAAAGAAAGCTCCTGATCGAGCAGAAAGCCTAAATACTTATAGCTGGACACTAAATTTATTTGTTGACCTTGGGCAGTGGTAATTAATGGTTGGTTCTGCCCAGAAGTGGAACAATTTGTGAAAATCATTAATTTATATTTGTTTACATTTAAAACCAATTTAAGATCCTTAAGACGAGACTGAACAATACATACAACAGACTGTAAAAATTGAATGGCCAGAAAAAAATGAAGGGGAGCAACAATAAATCACTGTATCATCAGCGTACAGATGATAAAAGGCATTTGGAAAGTGAGGACTATTTATGCTTTATAAATCCCTTGTTAATGACAATTAAAGGCTTACTTATATTCTAAACAGGAAAAAAAGAAAATAAACGACTTATTAATTTCAATTTGTTTGAAGATACACAAATTAAAAATAAATCGTTGCAACCTTATCTAAAATAAAATTACTGCAGTTAACACGTTGCATCTAATTATATTGTTATTATACTCTTGTTGTTTTATCCAATTTGATGTTGTATTTTAGTGGCGCAGTAGGTAGTGCTGTCGCCTCACAGCAAGAAGGTCGCTGGGTCACTGGTTCGAGCCTCGTCTCAGTTGGCGTTTCTGTGTGGAGTTTGCATGTTCTCACTGCGTTCGCGTGAGTTTCCCTTCGGGTGCTCCGGTTTCCCCCACAGTCCAAAGACATGTGGTACAGGTGAAATGGGTAGGCTAAATTGTTCGTAGTGTGTGTGTGTGTGTGTGAATGTGTGTGTGGATGTTTCCCAGAGATAGGTTGCGGCTGGAAGGGTATCCGCTGCGTAAAAACTTGCTGGATAAGTTGGTGGCTCATTCCACTGTGGCGACCCCGGAATAATAAAGGGACTAAGCCAACATTTACTGAATGTTAAATCTACTCTTTTGAAAAAAGTTTTAAACTCAGTATAAAGTTATTGAGTTAATTAAGTGATTAGATGTGATTGATAGATTAAGCATAAATAAGGAATGACTGCAGTTAACAAGCAGAGTTACTGAAGAGAAACTCAAAACTACAGCTGACTTCATTCATTCATTAATTTTCTTTTTGGCTTATCCCTTTATTAATCAGGGGTCGTCACAGAATGAACTGCTAACTTATTCAGCACATGTTTTAAGCAGCGGATGTATTTCATGCTTATTCAGTTCACCTGTTGCACATGTCTATGGACTGTGGGGGAAACCGGAACACCCACAGGAACATGCAAACTCACACACACACACACACACACACACACACACACACACACACACACACACACACACACACACACACACATATATATTTATATATATATATATATATATATATACACTGATACTGTTTGATGAGTTGTTTAACAATCCTCTGCTGAAATGTTGAGATACTGAATGTGTTTTTTAAGGCTGTGACTGAAGTCAGCTGTGGTTTTGTTTTTCTCTCAATCAACACTTGATCACTTAAATATCTCATTACTTTAACTTAAATGGAGTACTAACTAAAATGCTTTGTAGCAATCTGTTACTTTAAATGATTTGAGTTGCCTTAACTTATTGGGTTTTACAGTACTCAATTGGTTTGAGTTCTTTTCATTTGCTGGGTTTTATTGTGCTTAAATTGCTTCATGTACTCCAATGAATCAAGTTCAAAGTACTCATTAGGGTTAATTTTTTAATTTAAAGGGTTTGTTGCAATCAGTTTCCTCAAATGGTTTGAGTTAGCTTAGGGTTTTACAGTGTCAACAACTTATAAGTTATGTTGCTGGTGACGTAGTGGTGCAGTAGGTAGTTCTGTCACCCCACAGCAAGGTCACTGGTTCGATCCTGGGCTCAGTTGCCCTTTCTTTGTGGAGTTTGCATGTTTTCCCTGCGTTCATGTGGGTGTCCTCCGTGTGCTCCGGTGTCCCCTACAGTCCAAAGACATGCGTGATGAATTGGGTAGGCTAAATTGTCTGTAGTGTGTGTGTGTGTGTGTGAATCTGTGTGTGGATGTTTCCCAGGGATGTGTTGCGACTGGAAGGGCATCCGTTGCTTAAAAATGTGCTGGATAAGTTGGCAGTTCATTCCACTGTGGCGACCCCGCATTAATAAAGGGATTAAGCAGACAAGAGAATGAATGAATGAAGTCATGTTGCTGATGATGAGTACATTTACTGTAATATACAGAAATTAAATACTGTATATTTAGGTAAATAAAATTGTTAAATGTAGTGCTCACTTTTCACTGTGTACTATAGTTTAGATATTGGAAATAAAATTAAACAAAAAAAAGTGTAATAGAAAGGTTCTGTTACAATGACTTGGGTGGCAACAGAGATCAATTTCCAAATGCAGCATTATTTAAGCAAAGGGAGGGTCGGACAGGCAGGTTCAACAGGAGCAAATGGTACAACAGGGGTAATCCAATAGAGCAGTGGTCCCAAACCTTTTTCTAACTGCGGACCGGTCAACGCTTGACAATTTTACTGCGGACCGGGAAGTTGAAATAATAATAATGATAATAATAAACGTGAATTCACTGTGTACTCATGTGGAGCTTTATTAGCACATTGCTCCAACATTACAATGCTATTATAACATTAGGAAGTAATAACTTTATTAACACATTGCTCCAATATAACATATTATAACATCAAAAACTGTCCGTAACGCTAAATCAATGGGAGCCCTGAGCTTGTTTCTTTGCAATGAGATGGTCACATCTGGGGGTAATAGCAGAAGGAAGATTGCCGGAAAGAGTGCGTGCACGTCTAGAACGTGATGACGTGACACGTCTGCTTTAGCCAATCAGAACAGTCAGATGCAATCACGTCCGCGCGGTTTATGAAAATAAAAGCCTTTGAATATTTTTCCAGACACATTCAGCTGCTAGAAATTAGGCAGATAACGTTTATATGTTCATCTTAATGCCAACTGTGTAAATAATTATCGTTAAGATGCTTATGATAAGCCGTTGTTTGTTTACCTTCAAGCTTTACATGTGCCCGTGAAACAGCCAGTGAGCGCCAGCACACACACACATGTACATCTCGACATGCAAAAGTGTTTCTGTCATGACTTTAATCCAGAACACCGGCAGAGTTGTTGTCTCGTACACTATTTTAAGGCCGCCGTCATTTGCGATCTCCAGCAGTTGGTCTTCTTTTTGCACGAACATGCTGAATTCAGCTGGTTTGTTGACAAATGGGTCACGTATCCATTCCTTGGCTGTGTGTGGGTCCTTTGAGGTTGGAAAGTTGCACTCAAACTCCTTTAAAAGCGAAGACTGGTGATCATGCACCAGCTTGGTAAGTAAGGGCGCAGGCTCAGTCTTACACAAAATCCCCGCTAATGTTTGAAACATGTCCAATATGCCTCTGTTCACGCGCCGTCCCCACAAATCCAGTTTGACTTTAAATGCAGCTACTTTATCTGCCAACTTAAAGATAAATAATTCTTGTGCGGCCCGGTACTGATTGATCCACGGGGTACCGGTCCGTGGCCCAGGGATTGGGGATCACTGCAATACACAATCAATCAATCAATCACAATCAAAAAAAAAAAAAAAATCAATCAAATTCCAGTTCATCAATCAAATTCCAGACAGAGCAAAGCAAGAAATACTAGATAATGCAACAATAATGAGCAAAGTGTGTCTGTGTCCATTTATAAAGTCCATGTAATCCGTAAGAAAGATCTGCAGCTGTGTGTGCAATCAAGGCATGGTGTGGTCTGGAATATGAGTTTAGGAATTAGAGTTTAGGAATATGAGATGGGATTTGTAGTTTGGTAGAATCACAGACATTTCTCATATTTCTCGTTCCTTTGCAAGGAGGAAAATAACTGCATACAGTTCAAGTCAGAATTATTAGCTTTCCTGAATATTAGCAAACCTTTTCCCCCAATTTCTGTTTAATGTAAAAAAAAATAATTTTTCAACTCATTTCTAAACATAATAATATTTATAACTCATTTCTAATAACTGATATATTTTATCTTTGCTATGATGACAGCACATAATATTTCACTAGATATTTTTCAAAATACAAGCATTCAAAGGCTTAATTAGGGTAATTAGGCAAGTCATTGTTTAACATACGTTTCTTCTGCAGACAGTAAAAAATATATATTGCTTAAAGAGGCTAATAATATTAACCTTAAAATGGATTTCAAAATATTTAAACCTGCTTTTATTCTAGCCGAAATAAAACATTTAAGCCTTTCTCCAGAAGAAAAAATATTATAGGAAATACTGGTAAAATTCCTTGCTCTGTTAAACATCATACATTCATTTTCTTGTCGGCTTAGTCTCTTTATTAATCTGGGGTCACCACAGCGGAATGAACCAACTTATCCAGCAAGTTTTTACGCAGCGGATGCCCTTTCAGCTCCAACCCATCTCTGGGAAACATCCACAAATACACACACACACTACGGACAATTTAGCCTACCCAATTCACCTGTACCGCATGTCTTTGGACTGTGGGGGAAGCCAGAGTACCCAGAGGAAACCCACACGAACACAGGGAAAACATGCAAACTTCCCACAGAAACACCAACTAAGCCGAGGATCGAACCAGCAACCCAGCGACCTTCTTGCTGTGAGGCGAATGTGCTACCCACTGCGCCACAGTAATCGTTTTGAATAATCGGGATTACAATTATGACCATAATAATCGTGATAATGATTTTTCCCAAAATCGAGCAGCTCTAACTGCTAATACTTTGTTGTTCATCCTTATCCTCTCTATAGACTGTCAGTCAGATAAAACCTGAACTGCAGCTTCTTCAGACCCTCTTGGTTTTTAGTCCAATGTACACTGAGAAAAATGGTGTCTTCAAAATGTATGTGTTGAATTTAAACAAACCATTTAAATTCAGTGATGTCAACTTAATTTGTTTGCTTAAATTCAACCCAAATTAATTTACAACCACGTAACTTAGAAAACTAAGTAAATCCAAGTAATCATCTTTGAATATATATATATATATTATATATATATATATATATATATATATATATATATATATATATATATATATATATATATATATATATATATATATATTTTTTTTTTTTTTTTTTTTTAAGTATGAATAATTTGTGGGTATCCAATTTACATTTTTGCAATCCTCACTTGCATAATGTCTTGCACACACAACTAAAAAAAAGTTGTTTGGTGTGACAATGATATTTGGTTTGACTGTGTGTTGTAGAACAGTGCACAGAACTCAGTCTTTATAGCAGAAAGCAGTCTGAGGTACATCTGTTTTCCTTCCTTACGATCAAGGCAACGGTAATGTGACTCAAGTTTGGCTGTATTAATTTCTCTGCCTTCGTCATACTCAAACCATGATGAGGATATGGTTACACAAGATTTGCAGTATACTAAGCCTGGGCGTAATGCCCTGGTCCATTTGGGACAAGAATGTTAGAGAAGCACAGTTTAGTATACTTTTATGTGCATACCAACATCAGATACCTATGTGCCTACTCTTAAACCTATTGGTAAAACTATGGGAAGGGTGCAAAATAATGCATCAATTAAGCATTAATTAATGGTTAATTTGTTCACACTTAAGCATTAGTTAAAAACAAAAGCACTAGTAATTAATTAAACGTCTAAAGCGTCCCGAATTATGTCTAGAGGTATTCACCTTATTCTCCGCTGACGAGCGGGCGCTGCCATTTGAATCCTTTTGTCTTGCGACTTCCGGTCACATTCACTTCCATTCATTATTAGACGTTAAAAACTGCTCATTACGCTGCTGGATGTTACAATTTGATATTTTCTTATTATATTATTCTACTTGGTCTGTGTAGTCATGCAAACATTTGTTTGTAGAGCAAGTAGTTTGACCATTTTCTGCCGTTTATTATTCCTAGTCATTTCTCCCATAGACGACTGAATCGGAAGTTCTAAGACAATCGCGAAAACAGGCGCACTTCCGCATTTTAGAATAAGGTCAAAAGAGTCTTGTGTTTTATATTATTCTTTATAGCTGTTATTTTTGCATTGATTAGTCATCATTTAATATTAGTGTTTCTATAAGTTCAAGTTAGTTATAATGTGTTGATGTCCATCATTTCAACCTGTATGTCCTGGCGAATGACACTAGGGGGCGATTAGTGAGCAATACGTGATCTGCAGGAGGTTTCACGCATTCATGAAGAAGTCATACTGCCAGCACTGTCCATGGCTGCCGTCCATAGGCTGTTTCTCAATATGCGTTCTTCAGGAGAGGGTGCTCGCTGCAGAGCCATTTGAGGAGAGGTGAGCTCCAGAGAGGGGGAGCATGAGCTGTCGCTCCTCCTCCTGTAAGCTGTTTTAATGCGTACACCAACCCCACCCCTAACCCTACCCCCAGTGACATCACTCGTAGAAGAAGTGCAAAAAAGGTGGAGCTCAAGCTTAAGCTCCCCCACTCTGGAGCTCACCTCTCCTCAAATGGCTCTGCAGCGAGCATCATTTGTTCTTCAGCGGTCTTGCGTCCTCGTGTTCTCGTGCAACGTCATCATCAGCTGCCTAAGTTCAGTTCCAATACCCAAGACCGCAAGTACGGAGGACGCGTGAAACTTCCCGGATGTGTTCTTGATATCGAGGACGCACTGATGCAGACTTGAACACCAAACTCGCTCTGGAAGTCCCAGAAGTCATTGCGACTGGAGGTGGGAAGCGCTGCATTTTATCTAGATTTATTATTAAAGTTTAGAGATATCATTTATTTACCTCAGGAGTTTCCCTATATAAAACAGTGAAAGTAAACATTACCATGAACATCTTAATAAAGGAATAAACACATTAAGGGTGTTTGTTTGCTGAAATTCGTATTAAAATGTGTTTTATTTATATTGTGCAGGGTATATTTGTAATGCTTTTATGCAAAGTATATATTTTGAAGAGGGGAAAAACAATAAATCGTTGTATGAATGCTGTAATGTTTAAATAATGTCCATTTAAAACGCGTGAAGGTTACGTGACCATCAGGAAGAACGCAGCATCCCATTTCTCAAAGGACGCGTTCTCTGCCCTCGCAGTCTCCTGAGTTCGTTCTTCCGAGGACACCTGGCAAGACCGGTCTCCACAAGAACACAAGTCCGTTCTCTGCGTTCTTGGAATTGAGAAACAGCATATCTTCTCATTGTGTGTGTTTTATTTATTACTGATTGTCCAGTGTGGCAATAAATATAATATTATAGTGCCACCAGAAAACTCCACCTCTTCTGTGTGTGCAACATATGCATTAGTTAAGCTCAGTTAAACTTGTAAATATATATTATAATATATAATATAAGCCATATATTATTTTGTTGACTCATCGTGTAAGTTAACTGAACAACAAACTAGTAATTATGCTTTAATACTGCTGGTTTGCAATTATATGGCTAAAATAGTGTAATGAACACAGCTTAACCTCATGTCCTAACGAAACATTATATCAACATTAATTGTGACACTTTTTAGGAGATATTCAAGTCAAATTACTCGAACAAGCTAATAATTAAAGCTAAAATGTCATTAAAACAGTACTAATAATGCAAATTGAAATTTCTGTGTGGACTTTATATGTTCTCCCCTTGTTGGTTTGAGTTTCTCGTGGGGGCTCCAGTTCCCCCACAGTCCAAAGGCATGCGCTATAGGTGAGTTGGATAAACTAAAGTGTCTGTAGCGTATGACTGCATGTACTGTATGAATGTGAGAGTGCATGGGTGTTTCCCAGTGCTGGGTTGTGGCTGGAAGGGCATTCGCTGCATAACTGTAATTCAGCACTGTTTCCCAGTGTTAGGTTGTGGCTGGAAGGGTATCCACTGCGTAAAACATATGGCGGAATAGTTGATCATTCCGCTGTGGCGACCCCTGATAAATAAAGGGACTAAGCCGAAGGAAAATGAATGAATGTATGATTTTTAAAAACCAGGATCTGCTATTGAAGCACTGGATGCAATAGTTCCTCTGTCCAACCCCGTGTCGATGGATGGCTGCAGACTTCTGACTCTGGCTTTCTGGCTGCACACACACACACACACACACACACACACACACACACACACACACACACACAAACAACTCAATAGACAAAATAAACATTTCACTCTCAGAAATAAAGGTACAACAACTGTCACTGAGGTGGTACTGTACTTTTTCATTTTTGTACATAACAGGTCCAACACTGGTACCTTAAGGGTACAGATTTTAACCATTACACTGTAAAGCATTATTCATAATTCATATTCTTGAGTAAACCTAAATCTATTAGTTGACTTAAAAAAAAATCTGTAAATCTGTTGCCTTAATTTTTACAATGATCATTTACTTAATAAAAGGTAAAATTAAACATCTATTCAATTTTTTTTCTTTCTTTCTACTTAATCAAATTAATGTTTACAAAAAACAGAACTGGTTAATAAACGCTTAGAAAATACACATTCTTTCAAAGGTGGGTGAGATCATGCTACATTATGTGTATGTACCAAACTGACTGTCAAACTGACACTGTAATGAATGAAATTGTGAGCAACACCCTCAAATCCCAATCTAATTTAATAATTAGTAGATAATTTGCTAAATGCATATTATCTGTAAAGTTCTAAAGACACA
Source organism: Danio rerio (assembly GCF_052040795.2). Classification (NCBI taxonomy): domain Eukaryota; kingdom Metazoa; phylum Chordata; class Actinopteri; order Cypriniformes; family Danionidae; genus Danio; species Danio rerio. The sequence continues at coordinate 16,363,699 of NC_141034.1, read as the reverse complement.
ATTCATGATGAATAAAATTCAAATTTTCAAACTTACCATGAGTTATAGCATCTTCCTAATCTTTTATAGTTGGTGTGATCATTTCTATTGCCAGTGATGCCTTTTCTGCTGGATCCTCCACTTCCAAAAGAATAAATATTTCAACAGATAATTGTTAGCAATACTTCCTGCATATCAGAAGGCAAAATTTTATTTACTTATTTGTCCTTAATTATCAATTATTTTAAAATCGGGTCGTGTACACTGAGAAAAAAAATTATACTATGTTGTACCAAAGAAAGTACAAACCCTTGTCACTGGGGCAGTACCTTTTTATGGAACAGAATTGTACCTTAAGACAAAGAAACAAATGTGTACCTTTGCAGTTTGTACCTTTTAAGGACATGATATGATTAGGTTAGGGTAATTAGGCTAGTTATGTCATGGTTCGGGAAAGATGAGGGAGCGAGGACTCAAATATGCAACATTCATTCATATTGTTGTCGGCTTAGTCCCTTTATTAATCCGGGGTCGCCACAGCGGAATGAACCGCCAACTTATCCAGCAAGTCCCTATGTACCCTATGTATCCATGACACATTTGAATTTTATCTTATTGATATACGTTTGGTTTTATTCTGGAACACTGTGTACAATGTGTTAGTTTTAAAAAAAGTAATTATCTTTGACATATTAAACTGCACTTGAGCAATACTATAACGTGTCTGTCTCCTTATCATTTACAGTTTTGTGCGTGATTTGGCTTGTGCCGGTCCAGATTCCCCAAGGTCTGGAGCCGGTAACACACACGACCACAATGTAAACACAGAGCCACGTACTTAGGCAACAGATGCAAGACACAAGCACACGTTAGATGAAAACACCTTACCGTGCGCTCACACATATGCAACGCGCATGTTTCATCTCAACGTCAACCAAAACTGAAACCAACTAGAAGGAGACACAGAGAATGAAACAGCACGATGCCGACAGAACAAAACAATATAAAACTCAAACACGAGTACAAGAGCGCACGTTCCAAGCAAGCACAGACCACGCACGGTTTGCACGCACTCATGACAGCGCGCACACAGAGACCCACACAATGACAGAAAAAAGTGCCTGACCCAAGAAAACTCGAGCCGAGCACAACAGGACAGGAAAAGACAGAGCTAGTGTCCGGACTTTGCCACCAAAACAAGAATTTACAAGACCAGAGTGGCAGAACCCTGACACTACCCAAGGTGTCTAAGAGGTGCCGGCAGGGTAAGGAACTGGGCAGGGGGTCGACAGGGCAAGACGTCTGAATGGTGCCGGCAAGGCAAGGAGCCGGACTTGGGCCGGCACTGAGCTGCAATCTGGGGCTGGAGCGGACACTGGCGTGCTCTGTGGCTGGTGCAGCAATTTGGGCAGCGCACTTCCTTTGAAACCTCTGTTTGTTCAACCAAGTTAGAGGAAGGTCGTGAGCTGAACTCAGAGGAAAAGGAGGGGTAGAGTGGTAGCTGCAATCAGACGGAGGGGGTGTGAGGATCTGCCAATCTTTACGGTGGGGGAGATAAAGCGAAAAGCCCCAGATGTCCAACACCCTAAGCTGATCCATTTCCCACTGTGATAAGGGATCGTCGAGGCACATATGCAACGAGCATGTTTCATCTCAGTGCCAACCAAAACCGAAACCAACTAGACGGAGACGCTGAGAATGATACAGTGCGATGCCGACAGAACAAAACACAAACACCTGTACAAAAGCATGTGTAATAAAGTTCGTTGTGTGGAAGAAGAAGACAGGGTCGGCGATATTGGTAAGCACAAATATTTATTTATTTTATCTGTGCTATTTTATCTGTGCTGTGTCTTTTGTCAAACTCTCCTCTCTCTCCCAGCTTGTCCTTCTCCTCCCCTTATGGAAGCGTCTCTCCGGCCCAATCACTAGAAAATACAGGTGTTAATGATTATTTAATGTTTGGACCACTGACCAGCCGCCAATGTCTCCGTTTGCTTTCCCCCCTTTTTGGGTGTTTGATCATGCCTTCCCCACCACATACCCCCACAGCCTGTCTCAGGCCGGGCAGCCGTCCGGCCAGCAGCTCTCCCCCCTTCCCCCGCCCCGGGAGAGGAAGTCCGCTACGACCATCTGCTCAACCGGCCTGTGGATCACTTTGAATTTAAAAGGCTGTAAAGCGAGATACCATCGGGTGATCCGCGCGTTGGTATCCTTAATGTGGTGAAGCCACTGGAGAGGGGCATGATCCCAACAGAGGATGAACCTCTCTGCCCAGGAGACTGTAGCGGAGAGTGAGGACGGCCCACCTGATCGCCAAGCACTCTTTTTCCATATGGGTGTACTTAGCCTCCCTGAAGCGGCCGTTCCTCACCCTCTACCTACTGGGCGAGAACCGCCCCCAGACCCTGATCAGAAGCATTCGTCTGTAAAATAAAGGGGAGAGCAAAATTAGGAGCGTGCAATAACGGCCCACCCGCAAAGTTCAGCTTTAACTTTGGTGGAGGCCTTTTGACACTGCTCCTTACACTGGATGGTATATGGTTCCCCCTTTTTAGTGAGATCAGTTAAGGGACTGTTATCCTCACCTGTAATCATCGTTGCCAGCGCCACCTCCTTCGGCTCCCTCCACAGCTTTAATAAATTAAGATGATAAATTTATTGTGCACCACTCCTGTCCGTTCGTACCACCTCATAATCAAGATCGTTCACTTGCCGTGTGACCTCAAATGGCCCTAGCCAGTTGGCGAGCAATTTAGAGCTGGAAGAAGGCAGCAGTACAAGTACTTTATCTCCCGGTGAAAATGTTTGTAGCTTAGTGCCCTTGTCCTAATGGGAAAAACCCAGTGGAGGCTTGGGGAACCTCCCGCACAGTGAATAACAAGGGCTCTAACCGTTTATCCCAATTTTCTGCGTCTTCGGGATCGAATTACTAAACATTGCTTTAAGTGTGCGATTAAACCGTTCCACCAGTCTGTCTGTTTGTGGGTGATAGACACTAGTGCGAATCGATTTAATGCCCAATAATTTGCATAATTTGCGCAATATGCGTAACATAAACGCGGTGCCTTAGTCGGTGAGGATCTCCTTGGGGATCCCCACCCGGGAGAGAGCCTCTGCAACACTCTTGGCTGAGATGTTGCGGAGAGCTACAGCTTCCGGGTACAGGGTTGCATAATCCACTAGGACCAATGCAAATCGGTGCCTGCATGCGGATCAATCTAATGGCCCGATGAGATCCATACCAATTCTCTCGAAGGGGATCTCCATTATTGGTAAAGGGCACAACGACACTTTTGGGGTGGCCGGTGGAATTACTAGCTGACATTCAGGACACGCAGCGCACCATCTGATGACATCCCCGTGAATGCCCGGTCAAAAAAAAAATCGCGCCATGAGGCGAATTAGGCCGCTTGACCTCAATGTCCGGCCATAGCGTTAGCATGAGCCGCACGGAAAAGCTTTTCCCGACGGCTTTTAGGAACCAATAATTGGTTGGTATCTTCTTTTGATTGAGTGTCTTGGATCACTTGATACACCCTGTCTTTAATGATCGCAAAATACGGATAGTTGAGCGGCAAGCTAAAAAATGCCATCAAGCAAGTGAAAGTGATCGATGGGCATGTCCTCCAGCCTGAGCGACTACTCAACTATCTGAGAATTCCCCCAGCTGAGCGATCCGCCCCCTAGCCTAAACTCTGGCCAGTTCGTTCCCAAAATCAGCGGGTGCTTGAGGTGCAGGTTAACCGGTACCTCTACGCTATGTTTTTTTCCCCGAAATTGGATTTCTATGGCTGCTAGCGGGTAGTGAATTTCATCACCATGCACACACCTCACCCTAACCGTGCGGCTTTTATCTAGTGCCGTGTCTTGCATCAGGCATGGGTGGACAGAGGTTTGGTTACACCCCGAATCCACTAAGGCATGATATTTATCCCCTTTTATACTCACGATATCTGATATAGCCCATTGCGACCGGGGCGACAGCGCTTTGTGTTGTTTGCGGTGGAGGACAGCGAGTGCCTGGATCACTTTCACAAATGGACTAGCTGACGGAGTGGTCATCTTGGCAGTGAAGTCTCTTCTTCTTCCCGGGTTTCGGCACCACTGTAATAAAGTTCGTTGTGTGGAGGAAGAAGACAGGGTTGGCGAAATCGGTAAGCACAAATATTTATTTATTTTATCTGTGCTGGGCACTCGTGTGCATGTGTGTGTGTGTGTGCAAGTAGAGTCTCTCTCCTGGCTTCTCCTTCTCCTCCCCTTATAAAAGTGTCTCTCTGGCCCAATCACTAGAAAATACAGGTGTTAATGATTATTTATGATTGGACCACTGACCAGCTGCTGGTGTCTCCGCTTGCTCTCCCCCCTTTTTGGATAATGCCTTCCCCACCACGGCATGTATTCCAAGCACGCACAAACACGGTCTGCGCGCACTCACGACAGAGTGCACACAGAGACACACACAATGACAGAAAACAAGTGCCCAATCCGGGAAAACTCGAGTTGAGCACAACAGGACAGGACAAGACAGAGCTGGTGTCTGGACTCTCCCATCTAAACAAGAATTTACAAGACCAGAGTGGCAGAACCCTGACAAGTTATTGTATAACAATGGTTTGTTCTGTAGACTATCAAAAAAATTAAAGCCTAAAGGGGCTAATAATTTTGATTGTAAAATTGTTTAAAAGTTTTTTTTTAACTGTTTTTGTACTAGCCAAAATAAACACATTAAATTTTCTTCAGAAGAAAAAATATTATCAGACATACTGTGAAAATTTCCTTGTTCTGGTAAACATAAATTGGGAAATATTCAAAAAAAGAAAAAAAATTCAAAAGGAGGCTAAAAAATTATTCAATTAAATTAAATTTAAAAAATAATTTATCCATTTTAGTGCTCCCTGTTTTTTCATGTTTTGTGTGAAATTTGAGGGAAAGAAACACATGTGGGATGTAAAAACAAAAAGTACATACATTTTAATTATTGCAAGGGGATTCAGGCATTTTGTACAGCTCATTTTGTTTCCCTTAACATGACAATGGCAACTTAAACATACCTGATTTAGCTTATTACACTCTCAGAAAAAAAAGGTACATAGTGGTACAAATAATTTTCCTTAAGGAACAATTTTGGACCTTTGTAAAAGTTGTACCTTATATGGTACGGAAAAGACCTGTACCTTTTATGGTAGAACTGAAATGAAGGTACATAATTGTTCTCATAAAAAAGGTACACAAGTGTTGGACAACTCCTTCTTTATTACAGTATCAATGAAAATAAATATTACTGAAAATACAAAGTGATTTTATGAATAATTTCCCTATTAAAAGATGAATCATCATTTAAAAGGATGTTAAAAGTAACTTATAAACATTCATTATTACGTTATATAATATAAAACAACTGGAAAAATAAAACTATAACATTTAAGGCATTTTTAAATCAACATTTGGTAAGTGTTTTTACATTTTTATCATTGATATCCGCACCTTTTGGCGTTTTGCTTTTTGCAAAAGTCCTGCATATGAAAAGTGTTCATGCAGTCATTTTAGTATTGTAAAAATAATCAAACATTGTGCATATCTCATTACAATACTTTTGCATAAATCTATTTCCATATTAAAATTCTGTCAATTAAATTAACGTTTAAGTGATTGCAAAGGTTTTATGTGAATATTGGAGAAAAAAGTTATACTGTATATTGTACATGGGAAAATATTTCTGTAACATTTCTGTAAATAGTGTTGTGAAATGTTATGCAAAAATTGATCTTTTGATTTATGTTAAAGTATTTTTTTATTCTTTATTGTAAATGGGAAAAGATGCATTTACACATTTACATTTACATTTAATCATTTAGCTGACACTTTTATCCAAAGCGACTTACAATTGAGGACAAGGAAGCAGTTTACAAACTATAAGAGCAACAATGAATAAGTGCTTTAGGAAAATTTCAGGTATGTGAAGTGTAAGAAGCAAAACATTAGTAAATTTTTTTATTTATCTATTTTTTTTTTGTAATACAGTTAGCAGTAGAACCAGAGAGGCAATTGCAGATAGGAAAGGAAGTGGAGACTTGATAGCACAAAAACCTTGTTTAAAAATGTATTCGATGTTTTATATTTACTTAAAATAAAAAGACACATTTTAAATATATCAAAATGCCTTTAAATAATTCTTAAAGGAATTATTTAAAGAAATTACATTTGACACTGTTGAGGTACAAAGTGTCTGGTCACTGTAGTCTTACCATCATGGATCAGATTTGTACCTTTGAAAAAGTTACAAAACTGTATCTGCAGGTTTTAAAAACCGAGAGTATATTTTGGTTTCCCATGGTACAAATCACATCCTTAAAGTTACAAACTGCAATGGTAAAAAAATTTTCCTTTGTCTTAAGGTACAATTTTGTTCTATAAAAAGGTACTGCCCCAGTGACAAGAGTTTGTACCTTCTTTGGTACAACATTGTACCATTTTTATGAAAATGTAGGTGACGGTTCTGCCATTGAATAAATTATTGTATCAGAAATTGCATGCTAGGGGAGGAGCTATGACATCACCTTGTAGGCTAATCGGCTGGCAGCATAAAACTGGTTCCCCTTCGGTTGGGGAACTTCAGTGCTATTAAGTGGATTTGATCTTTGTGAAAATCCACGAAATGGGAGGATTCGGTACAGAAGCCGCTTGTCTGAAAGAGTATTGAACGGGCCAATGAATGCAATGAATTGGCAGCGTAAGCTTGCACAGGTGTGCTTCATTGCCAATTATCCCAGCATATAAGCGCACCTGGAGCGAGCAAACGCCATCCTTTTCGATTCAGAGACTTTCTGATCGAGCCGATGAGGGTTCCTCCAGAGCGGTGCGTATAAAGTTGCAAACTTCACAGAAAGAGCAACACAGTCGTGCAGCACGTCCTTTTCAGGACGGCGCTCCGACTGTGCGTTTCTGGATGCGGTGGTTTCCTGTCCTCGGATCATGGGCACGGGCACTGCGTTACATGACTGGGGGGTCCAGCATGTTACTGCGCTGCTCGCGGGCAGTTCATGTCGTCATTGCGATGCCATGACTGTTGCGCAGTAAAGATCGCGGCTAGCCTTTACAAAAGGGCGAACCACCCCAGTTGTCCCCTGCTCTGCAGCGGGCACTCGGGCAGATCTGAGGGTTTCAGCGAGAGATAATCCATCGCCCACGGGCCCGCGGACCTCCCGCTCCTCTACGCGCTCCATCCAAGCTTCGGGCGGGGGAAGCAATCCGTCTAACAGATGGTAGCTCTTACACCCGATGACACCGGAGACCAGACGTCCACCGCGGCATCGGAGGGTTGGCTTTCATTGTCCGATGATGATCCAGACCCGCTCGCCCCCTCCGGGCAGGTGAGCGCTGTCACTACGGATCCTGAAACGGACATGTTAGCCGCGCTTTCCCGGGCTGCTTCTGCCGTGGGTTGGAGATGGTTTATCCCCCAGCTCCGCGGCCGGACCGACTAGAGGGGCGTTCCCTTCTTCCCGGAGGTGCACAGTAGGCTCTTGAAAAGCACTTTTTTTCTGCTCGTGCTGCGTGTCCCTTCACCCTCACCACTCTTGACGGTGGAACAGCCAGGGGGTATGTGGCGATTCCTCAGGTTGAGTGCCCGATGGCAGTCAATCCGCGCGGTGCCTCTTCTTGGCGGGGTCCGCCTCGTCTCCCATCCAAAGCCTGTAAGTTATCTGCCTCCCTCGGAGCTAGAGCTTACATAGCTGCGGGCCAGGCTGCTTCCGCCTTGCATGCGATAGCCACCTACCAGCGCTACCAAGCGCAGGCACTGGCCGAGCTGCACGAGGGTGGGTCCAACCCAGGCTTACGAGTTTTGCACCGCCGCCGACTTGGCTCTTCGGACTACTGAGTCTGCTGTGTGTGCGTTGGGGAGGACGATGTCCACACTAGTGATCCAGGAGCGCCACCCCTGGCTGATATGCGCGAAGTTGACAAAGTCCGCTTTCTTGACTTCCCCATATCCCAAGCCATGTTCGGCGACACCGTCTTTGTATTCACCCAGGAATTCGAGGCGGTGAGAGAGAAGTTGATGGGTGATGTCTTATCGGCGGTCCGTAGCCCGCTCCGCCCGCGGTGCCATTCATACCTGCTCCTCGCCGGAGGCGCCCACCTACGAGAGCTGCTCCGCCCCCGCACACGCCTCTGGCGAAGCGAGCGCGTCGGGCACCTCGGAAGCAGGCAGCCCCCCTGCCCAGAACGCAGCTAAGTTTGGCAACGGACCGCGAAGCGTCCCTAGGACAGGCCATCTGGAGAAGATGGAACTTGCTCTTTCCCCGCTGGAGGGCGGGGCCCCATTTCCAACGGCACTTTTTACTGCCATAAAAACATCATGAAAAAGCACTTTTCCACTTCCCCGAATGTGACAGCCCGAAATCTGCCAGCCTGGGACGCTATGCTTTCTAGCTTGCAGATTCGGTGCGTTTCGCCAGTGGCTCACGAGCGCTGGGAGGACGGTCTCCTTTCTCCCACCCCTCGAGCCTCCCCTCCGGAGCTCGGGTGCGGAGTGAGAGCAAATATCTCACCTCCAGCTTTTCAGTGGGACCCGCGCGCTTCCCGGATCAGCACACCCACTCCGCGCTGCCCCACTACTGGTACGTCAGCGATTGTAGCGATGAGTCCATTAGTGAGAGCTCTGCCTGCCTGGTTAGCGCGGGCCAGCTCTTCGCAGTGGCTCATATGCACAATCAGACTCGGCTATGCGATTCAGTTCGCGAAACGGCACCCCAAGTCACTGGTGTGTATTCACCAGGGTCAGCCCCCTGTCCGCCCCTGTCTTGCGAGAGAAGATTGCTGTCCTCCTGGCGAAGGATGCAATCGAGCCGCTCCCTCCAGCCGAGATGGAGAGCGGGTTTTACAGCCCACACTTCATCGTGCCCAAAAAGAGCGGTGGGTCACAGCCAATCCTAGATCTGCGCGTTTTGAACCGCTGTCTGCACAAGCTGCCGTTCAGAATGCTCACGCTGAAGCGGTGCGTTTGTCCTCTGGGTTGGTCTGCAGCATTAGACCTGATGGACGCGTATTTCCATGTCTCCACTCATCCTCGCCACCGTCAATTTCTGCGGTTTGCGTTTGAAGGTTGAGCTTGGCAATACAAAGCCCTTCCCTTCGGGCTCTCTCTGTCTCCACGGGTCCTCACCAAGCTTGCGGAGGGTGCCTTAGCGCCCCTTCGGCTCGCGGGCATCTGCAAACTCAATTTTCTTGACGACTGGCTTATTTTTGCCCTCTCTCGGAGCAATTGATTATGCACAGAGACAAAGTGCTCTGGCACTTCCACCTGTTGGGGTTTCAGGTCAACCAAGAAAAGAGCAAACTCACCCCTGTGCAGAGGATCTCTTCTCTCAGGCTGGAGCTGAACTCGGTCACCATGGCAGCGCGCCTCTCCGGAGAGCGCCCTCAGCTGATGCTGTACTGTCTGAGAGAGCTCGACAGTAAAATAGTGGTCCCAATGAAACTATTTCAGAGGCTCCTGGGGCATATGGCATCCGCAGCCGCTTCATGCCGCTCGGATTACTCTATATGAAACCACTTCAGCACTGGCTTCACGATCGAGTCCCCAGACGCGCATGACACACGTGCGCACACCGAGTCTCTGTTACTGCGCTGTGTCGCCGCGCCCTCAGCCCTTGGAGCGACCCCTCGTTCCTACAGGCCTGGGTGTCTCTAGGACAGGCGTCCAGTCTTGTTGTCGTTTCAACAGACGTTTCCAACACAGGGTGGGGGGCTGTGCGTTGCGGGCATGCGGCTGCGGACCTGTGGAAAGGTACCCAGGTGCATTAGCATATCGCCTGGAGCTGTTGGCAGTGTTCCTCCCTCTCCACCATTTTTTTTCGGCGCTGGAGCGGCAACACGTGCTGGTCAGGACGGACAGTACGGCGGCGGCGGCGTATATCAGCCGTATGGGGGGTATGCGCTCTCGCCGCATGTCTCAGCTCGCCCGCCGTCTGCTCCTCTGGAGTCATCCGCGGCTGAAATCGCTGCAAGCCATTCATATTCAGGCAAGCTCAACCGTGCAGCCGATGCGCTCTCACGGCAGCCTTATGTCCTGGAGAGTGGAGACTCCACCCCGAGTCTGTTCAGCTGATATGGGCGTGAGTCGGGGAAGCCCAGATCGATCGTTGATCGCTCATTGCCAGTTGTTCTTTACCTGACCGAGTGCTCTCGGCACGGATGCACTGGCTTACAGCTGGCCTCGGGGCATACGCAAATACGCGTTTCCCCCAGTGAGCCTGCTCGTACAGTTACTGTGCAAGGTCAGGAAGGACGAGGAACAGGTTGCTGGTTGCGCTCCTCTGCCTCAACCGGACCTGGATGTCAGAGCTCTCCCTCGCGATAGCCCTCCCCTGGCAGTTCCCTTCGAGAGAGCACTTACTCTCTCAGGGACAGGGCACCATCTGGCACCCTCGCCGATCTTTGGAGGTCCTTAGACACGAGGAAGACTTAGGTAACCTCCGATTGCTGTGGCTAATACCGTCACTCGGGCAAGAGCCCCCTCCTCAAGCGCGCCTATGCCCTGAAGTGGAGTCTATTCACTGAATGGTGTGTCTCTTGCAGAGAAGATTCCCGTAATTTGCCAGATCAGCGTTGTGCTTTCTTTACGCCGAGAGAAGCTGGAAAGCAGGCTGTCACCCTCCACACTCAAGGTTACGTGGCTGCCATCTCCGCTTTCATGACACGGTGGCTGGCAGCACCATGAGAACGCATAACCTCATCATCCTGTTCCTTAGGGGCGCTAAGCGAATTAATCCACCCCGCCCCCTCTCATGCCCTCTTAGGATCTCGCCCTCGCTACACAAGCCACGTCAGATCCCTTCGATCCTCGACTCAGTATCTTTATGTCCCTAAAGACAGCTCTGCTGGTCGCGTTGATATCGATTAGAGGGTCGGGGACCCGGAGGCATTTTTCGGTCAGTGACTCGTGCCTGTAATTGGGCTGGCTTTCTCTCACTTCCTGAGACCCCGCCCGCGATATGTGCCCAAGGTTCCTACCACTCCGTTTTAATACTAGGTAGTGAGCCTGCAAGCGCTGCCCTCGGAGGAGACAGACCCAGCCCTTCTTTATTGTCCAGTTCGTGTCTTGCGTATTATTCGGACCGCACTCAGAGTTTAGATCAATTGAGCAGCTCTTCGTCTGTTATGGCGGTCAGCAGCAGGTAAGTGCCGTACCGAAATAAGTTTTCCCACTGGGTTGTGGATGCCATTCTCTCGCTTATCAGAGCCGAGGTGAGCCACGTCCCCCGAGAGTGCACGCGGCGCCTCTCTAACAGACATCTGTAGAGCTGCGGGCTGGGTGACACCCAACACATTTGCAAGGTTTTACAATCTGCGAGTGGAGCCAGTTTCCTCAAGGGTATTAGGTAACCCTTGGTGATTGAGGAAATAATTTGGTGGGGTGTTTAAACACGCTTGCTGCGCCATTCTCCCTAACACGGAGGTACGTGCGCCTTTTTATCTGTCAGTAAAGTTCCCCGTCAGGTGAGCCCTGCAGATTCCTCCGTGGCCCCCAGCACTGACTCAGCGGAGGAGTCACTTGCTGGCCCACTACGTTGTAGGTCTGCCCGCTGGTCAGCCCGCGTCCTGGGTATAGGTGCCTGCTATGCGTGATCCCCACTAGGCGATCCCATATGCTTATTCCGCCATGGTTAAGTCCCCCCCCCTGGGCGGACCCGTGTCTTCCCTCTCCGCTAACCACTCTTTTGCTATGCGTACTCCCCCTTTTTAGGGCTTGTCCATATGTAAATTCTGCCATCTATCCCCCCTTGGGTAACGGATGGCCTCCGCAGCGTCCTCCCTATCGGGATTGCACGCTTCCCATTGCACGTCGTATTTCCTACAATTATCTAGATGCTCACGACTTCCCAAAAAATATATCTAAATCCGTAAGACTTCTGTTGAAGTAGGATAAATTAGGGCCAGGGATGCGTTGGAGGACCGCGCCTCCCATGATGTGGGTGCGTCAAGCTTGCTTGACTATCCCCTCATCGGGGGCGTTGGTAAGGTGCAGTAATTATGGCGCTTTACATCGTTCTCCCATTTCGTGGATTTTCACAAAGATCAAATCCACTTAATAGCACTGAAGTTCCCCAACCGAAGGGGAACATTCGAGGTTACAGAAGTAACCCTTCGTTCCCCGAGGAGGGGAACGGAAGTGCTATACTCCGTCGCCATAATGACTGTCCCTTAGCTGTTTGAAAGTCTCTTCAGCTTAAAAGGATGGCGTTTGCTCGCTCCAGGTGCGCTTATATGCTGGGATAATTGACAATGAAGCACACCTGTGCAAGCTTACGCTGCCAATTCATTGCATTCATTGGCCCGTTCAATACACTTTCAGACAAGCAGCTTCTGAACCGAATCCTCCCATTTTGTGGATTTTCACAAAGATCAAATCCACTTAATAGCACTTGTAACCTCGAACGTTCCCTTGATAAAATCCCTATAGGATTTTCCCATAGGTAGGGGGAAGGCTCGAGACGGCAGACTGAGTGGTTCCACTCAAGCAGGCTCTGTGAATAATAGTTTGAAAATGTCCTAACTTTGATATATTGATAAAAAAAAAAAAAAAAACTAGTAGGCGAGGCAGTGGCGCAGTAGGTAGTGCTGTCGCCTCACAGCAAGAAGGTCGCTGGGTCGCTGGTTCGAACCTTGGCTCAGTGGTGTTTCTGTGTGGAGTTTGCATGTTCTCCCTTTGCGTGGGTTTCCTCTGGGTGCTCCGGTTTTCCCCACAGTCCAAAGACATGAAGTACAGGTGAATTGAGTAGGCTAAATTGTCTGTAGTGCATGAGTGTGTGTGTGTGGGGATGTTTCCCAGAGATGGGTTGCGGCTGGAAGGGCATCTGCTGCGTAAAAACTTGCTGGATAAGTTGGCGGTTCATTCCGTTGTGGCGATGCCAGATTAATAAAGGGACTTAGCCGACAAGAAAATGAATGAATGAATGAAAAAACTAGTAAAGTGACTTTAACTTAAATAGTCTTGAGTAACTGTTACAACTGTTACAAAAACGTTTTTTTTTCACCCAATTTCCTTTAAAGTGGATGGCAGACGAGAACCGGTGATATATTATCGATCAAGATTACAACTTACTTGCCCTAGAAGAGGCCTGTAATAAACAGAAAATTGAACACTGAAGATCCAAGAAAATGTCAAGACTAAATATGACCATACAACGCTACCCAGTCCAAATCCAAAAAAAAAAAGCAAAAACAAAGGCAAAGAACAAACTTAAAGGGAAATAATCTGACGCTTAAAATTTACACATGATATCTATAAATAAACCACAGATTTGAGTTTGTAAGAACTACATTCTCGCATGAAACACTGTTAAAATTTCATTTCGTGACATATTAAACGCAATATTTATAATATTAGCTGGGCTTTCTCATCCGCCATTACCATTTGCTTGTTGATGTGAAATGAATTCTGGGAGAAAAAAAATATTAATTCTCAAAACACTTCAAACGAATTTTATTCTTATTGTCAACGTCAGATATATGCAATAATTTCGCTGGTAAAGTGAATAAAAAACAATGTTACTATATTGTAATCAATATCCCAACAAACACACAACGTTGCCTCAACGTAGCGACCTTACTACAACGTTGCACCAACCTTGCAAAAAGGTTGAGGATTTAGCGTTGTTGCTGAAGGTTGTTACAACGATGTCATAATGTTGCCATTTAAACATCACATGAGAGCGCTGCTTTAAGTGGTGTGGACGACCGCTGTATAACATTGTAATTACTCGTCATCACTGAACCAGTTTGAATTTTAACAGACCGTTGGTCATTTCATTCATCAACGACCGAGGAGACGTGAGTATTGCTAAATCTTGAGATATGTGAATATTACAACAAACCAACACTTTCCGTTTCAATGAGGCAAAAATCTGTTCCAACATTACATTGAAATAATAAGACACACACATATATATGAATACGAGCGAGTATCATGAGTTAACATTTTCAGCACTCCGTGCACGAACAGCGACAACATTAAAATCGTTGTTAAATCTCTGGATAAAACATTTCATGATACTTTACCTACTCCTTGTCTTTATAGTCGAAAGGATAATGTCTTTTAAAGTTCCGTTTTTTTTCCATATTCATCGTGATCAGTCAGTTACGAGTACTTCAAGTAGGTCACACGATCACAGCTGACCCACCGTTTACAAAACGAGCAGACTTAACGTAAATATACAAAACTCCACCTTGCGTCCGTTAAAGAGACAGGTCACTCAAAAATGAAAATGTTCTCACGAATTATGTACCCTTCAAGTGATTCCAAACCTTTATGTTTCTTTATTCTGTTGAACACTAAAGACAGTCTTTGAAAGAAAAAATCTGAAAACTGTAACCTGCTTCCATAGTACAAAAAGTACCATGGAAGTCAATAGTTACAGTTTTACAGCTTTATTCAATAAATCTTTTTCGTTTAACAGAAAAAAAGCCAAGTAAGTTTGTAATAAGTAAAGGATGAGGCTAAATAGTGACAGAATTGTCAGTTTAATTAACATCAGTATATAAAAGTAAAAAAAAGTAAAATCTTAAAGTATATAAGTTGATGTTAAAATGCTAATATTAAAATTAATTAAAAGATCTGCTAGTCTAAATTGCCCTTTTGATTTAAATGTTTGAATTTAAAATACACTTTTTTCAGGCTATTTTTAATTTTTTTAAATCTAAAAAAGTAATGTGTGTCTAGTAAAATTACATGATTTTTTGTTTGTTTGTTTGTTTAAGAATGGAAAACAAAAGACGAGTTGCTAGGAGGGAATATATAAGACACTGGAGAAAAGCCAACAATATTCTTTCAAGTAGTCAACAAAAATCACAAACTTATGTAAATGATGAATACATTAGTTCTAAACCTCAAAATTATGTACAGCAGTATTCATCAATATCAATTTCAGAGTGCAGCACAGTTTCTTTTTCAAGAGAGAGTGAAAATGTATCCTTAAACGAAGAGGACACGCTCAGGACAGATGAAAGGACTGATTTCTCTTCTGATCATGACATGTATTTGTCACTTTCCGAAGAAGATGTTGAAACAAATACTTTGACAGATGACCTCATTGCATGGACCAACAAACACCATATTCGGCAGTGTGCTATGGACGACCTCCTAAAAGTATTACGTTCACAGGGGCATCACACATTGCCCATGACAGCACGCACACTTTTGAAGACAGAGCGAGCAGTTGATGTTCAGATTAAATCTGGAATGCAGTACATACATCTGTTATTGGCTGAACAAATTAAGAAAGCATTAAAAAGATATCCTTCTGAGATTACTTCCACAATACATGTTCTTGAGATTTCATTCAACGTTGATGGACTTCCACTTTTTAAAAGTACATCATTATCACTATGGCCTGTGTTGTGCTGTATCCATCTTGAACCAGTGACTGTATTTCCTGTAACACTGACGTTGGGACCCCAAAGACCTCTAGATCTTAAATTTCTGGAAGATGCTGTAACAGAACTCAAACAATTGTTTGAAAGTAGTCTAACTTTTGATGGAAATCTCATTCAAGTTAAGCTGAGATGTATTGTATGTGATGCACCAGCTAAAGCAATGGTAAAAAGCATCAAGCAATTTTCTGCTTATTATGGTTGTGATAGATGTGAGCAAAAGGGATTCTGGGGAAAAAAGGATGACATATCAAGAAGTTGATGCTTTTGAATTAAGAACAGATTGTTCATTTCGAGTTCAAAAACAACCAGAACACCATAATGGAACAACACCATTTGCTGAGTTACCTATTGATATGATTGGCCAGTTTCCAATTGATTATATGCACCAGGCATGTCTTGGTGTTATGAAAAAAATGTTAACAATTTGGTCAAGAGGAGAAAAAGGACGGAGCATACAGACAAAGATGTCTGCTGGTCAAGTAGAGGTGGTGAGTGCAAGACTTATCAATCTACAAAAATGCATTCCTTCATGCTTTGCTCGAAAACCACGAAGTTTGAGACACCTGGAAAGGTGGAAAGCAACAGAGCTTAGACAGTTCCTAGTTTACACTGGAAAGTTGGTTTTATCAGGGATTCTGCGGCAAGACCTTTATGAACACTTCCTGACATTTAGTGTTGCTATTTCCATCTTACTCTGCCCCTCCTTGGTCAGTCAACATGTTTCATATGCACACAAATTGCTACAGTACTTTGTAGCTAGGGGCAGAGAGCTGTATGGATCATCATTCTTGGTGTACAATGTGCATTCAATGCTTCACCTTGCATCTGATGCAAAGACTTATGGTTGTCTTGATGAATGCAGTGCTTTTCCGTTTGAGAATCACATGCAGAAGTTGAAGAGAATGGTGCGCTCAGGAAAGAGCCCTCTTGTGCAAATTGTGAAAAGGATCAAAGAAGTCCAAGATGATACAACCTTACAAAGTGTTCAAAGAGGCAATGTCATTTCTTTTAGACAACCAGACAATTGCATTATTTTGGAAGATGGCAAATGTTGTGAGGTCATTGATAAAAATAAGGATGAATACCTGTGTAGAATTTTTCTCCATCCATCTCCCCTGTTTACGGTGCCCTGTGAATCATCAATAATTGGAGCATATTTTTGCCAAAAGAACACTCTTCAACAAATGATCCCAAAAGAAAAAGTCAGTCAGAGTAAAAGAGCAATAAAGATTGACCAGGAGCAAAGGGTGGTCTACCTGACTCTCCTTCACAAACATGGCTAATCAGTTCTCCTTTATAATCATGACTAAAGAGCTCTCCTTCACAATCATGACTACACATCATCAGCAAATTCTCCTATTGATAATTTGTGGATTTTAATTATGTGTAAGTTGCATTAAACTCTATTGTTTAACCACTTACTGTTGTTTTCAAATGACTCATGTAACTTGTCTTTCAGAATGTTTTCAGTTGTTGAATTTACCTCAGACCACAGTGTTGCTGTAATTCCAGATGTATGGAAAGAAGAATTAGATGAGGTAAGGAGTATACTACTCTACTATACCACCGTATTAAATGCAATTATGTTAACTAAAACGCAGTATGTCCATAATGTGGAAAATATGTTTATAATTGTAAACACACGTCATGCACATCTTGTATTTAGAGAAAAGTAAATACCAAAAAGAGTGCTAATTAACTTCTAATTTAAGTACCAAAATAGATAAACAGCAGGTGTGATGTTTGCAGTGGTCTGTAAATATAAGGTACTTTGTATTGCATGTTGTTAGCTGTATTAATATTTATATTAATACTTTCCCAGGACATCTATTGTTATTGGCCACCCAACAATGCACAATCTCTTGTGAGAAAAAGGTCCTTACCTGATAAAATCAGATGGATCAGATTGCAAATCCATAGAGTTTTCAAATCATCAGGTATGTCAATAAATTGTATTGTCTGTTTTATATTAATGAGGATCGGAGATAAAGGCAGTAACACTAATAGCTGAAATTTGAATTCTTATCCATTTTCAGTAATTATCAATCATTTTTACAATGATCATTTTACTCAGTATTTTTTTTTCTTCATAATGCTTTATAAATATTTTACCTTTTGTTCCCAATAATGTTTTTTTTTCTTTAGTTGACTACATTACAGCACAAAAGCTCATGATTAGAGCTCAAAATACGTCATGCCCTGAACTTTCTGATGCTTCCATCTCTGGAAAAAAGCAAACCAGGCTAAAGAGACCACCTTTACGGCTTTTAGAGTCAGATAGTGACATCACCGATATAGAAGACAGTACGTATACGAATTTATTTTTTATTTTTCCAGGTAAAAAAATAATTAAATTACACATAATTACATTGAATAAAATTGATGTTTAGGTGATATCAACAATATACCACAAGCAAAAAAATCAACACTGCCATCCCCCCCAAAAAGAATAGAAAAAAGAAGAAACTTAATAAAAAGTACAGGTAAAAGTCAATGATTTATAAAGCTGTAGATGTTTATTATGTTATAATCTGTGATATGGTGTGTGTAATGTTCATACCACTATTCTACACAAACATTCTGGCCATTTGTCTATGACAGTGTTATCATTAACAATGTGATTCTGTACATTATTTTCAGAATCTGAGCCGTCATGGACATGTGAGGGACGTGACAGATTTCCAAGAGCTGGATTTTATAGTAAGGATAATAGATTAAATAACAAGTTATTATAGATAAGCAAATTTAGACAAGCAAATTGACACTATATAAGTATATATTCTAAGTAATTGCAAGGTCATTGTGTCATTAATCCAGAATTGCCAGAGGAGGCCAGAGTTGCTAGATCAGCTTCGTATACAGATAGTACCTGTTCAATGATGCCACAACATTTAGGCAATGATTTAATGTTTCTTTATTTTATTATTTATTTTTTAATATGTTTTTTATTTCTACAAGCTGAAAGCCATTTAATAACTGATGTTAATAAAACAATGTTTTTAATAATATTTTTTAGATTTCTGCAGCACACCAAATATGGATGTTCAGTGTGAAGGACATAGGGTTAAGACAAATACATTTAAAGGTAAGCCATATGTAGTCTTTTCTAGAAAATTTCCAAGGACTTAACCACTTCTTGATAATGAGTAAGGGACCATTTAAGACATGACAGGAAATCGGTTAACTTTTTAAATTACTTTTACAAACAACATTTAAAGTTTGATGCTTGTGTGAACAGTCATAACATTTCTTGTACAACCAATATACAGTAATGATAATTTACTAATGTGTTCTTGATTCAGAGTTGCCAGGGAGTTTCAGATCGCCTATGTATACGGATACAAACACCCTTTTAACGATGCCACAGAATTTAGGTACCATTTCCTTTTGTTTGCTTATTTTTAATTGCAATTCTTTATTTAAACTTTCAAATGTAATTGTTTGTCTGTGCAGCAGATGTGGCACACAAGGCAGTATGGCTGTTTTACATGTATTATTGGGGTTTTAATATTTTTACATTAAAAAAGGAAAAAGTATCATTATGGATGTGACGTCTTTTCGTTATGGATGTGAAAGATGTGAAATTGCCACTTGTGTGACTTTGGTAAATCAAATAGAATATTTTGAAGACATTGACAGATGCATTTTTGAGCATTTCTAAAGTACTGTAAAATACTTGCGTACATAAAAAACCCAGAAAAAGTTTTCGTATTTTGGTGAAAACTTAATTTTTTTTTCAAGGCAAGATTGACATTTGCATGGAATTGCTCAAATACTAAAAAATAATAAAAATGGTTCTTATAGCTCCAATTGTGCAAGAGTGGAGTTAAGAACTTATTTCAAATACTGAGCAATGGCAACGTGATACATCATATCTATGCCTCAGCTGGTATCAAATTTAATGCTCCAATTAATTACTGAAATTTGTACCATGATATACAGTATTAAGATATTGACATAAGCTATAAAAAATATTATTTTAAGATATATACCTAAAATTTATTTTATTTTCCTTTGGCTTAATCTCTATTTTAGAGGTTACCACACAGAAATGCCAACTTGGCCTGTGAGGTCACAGTGCTTCTGAGCAACCATGCCGCTTAATCCAAAAATACTTATTGTATTGCTTTATTGTATATACAGGTTTAGAGTAGTTTAAATATAATAAAAAGTTGAAAGTCACTCCAAAAGTAAAAATAATAAATAATAATAATCTGTCTTTCTAGGTGCCCATCATATCAATATTGTGCATGTTCATTATCACAAGTTATTTAATTACTGAGTATCAGCATATATAATCATACATTTTAAAAATCGAATTGCAATTGTTCTTTTTACTTCTATTTTACTGTAAATCCTTAAACTTTATAGTGCGAGGCCTATTTATTTTTAACAAATATGTTCAATGGTTTTATTTGTTTGTTGTTTTTCCCTTCAAGATCCTGCAGGGACAGCCAATGGCAATAGAAGCCAAACAGATGTTGGATTGCAAAATTGTAAGTATTGTTTAAAGAGTTACTCCCACCAAATAAGTTTTTTTTTTTTAAATTTAGTCAACTCATAACATTTCATATATATATATATCCAGCTTTTTTGAGTAAATATTTGTGTACTTTTGATTTAATTTCAGTTGACTTGAGTACAAAAGGGCAAAATAGCATTTCAAACAACAGTAAGTATAATTAATAATTTAATTAAAACAAAACATTTTATTTTTTATGTAAATGTTTTTACATTTAAATTGATTAATTTAGTTTTTTGTAAAATATCAGGTCAAAAGAATTTCATAGTAATTCAAATCATATAACAGATTTCCAGTTAAATGTCCTCATGAAGCTGGATAAAATAATTGAAAAACAGGAAGAGCATTCTCTCCTGTTTCGCCGGCTTCTGCAAACAAGAGAGGACAGCACAGCAACAGAGAACCCTATACCAGCTATTGGTCAGTTATCTGACTTAATGACTTTTGATGATAAGCTGCGAGTGAATGAGGAGCTTCAAAGAAAGATGGTTAAGAATCTTACATTTTTATTTGACAAAATTCATCTAAACTATTCATCTAAAATGTTTACATGATCAGAATTTGACAATAGTGTAAAAATTTAATTCAGGGCAAATACCTATCTGCACTTGGAGGACCAAATTATGGGGAGACAGTGCGGCGGATGACGAGAAAAATCACTTCCTCAGACGTTTGGTCACATTTTAGTCTTAAAGGAAGGAAGGGAAAGAGGAGACTGGAAGATCTTTCAGTGTATCGTGTTCTATTAAGTAAAAAACAAAACACACACATTTACATTTATTCTTTTGTAACAATGTTAGATTTAAAGCCATACATTTTAAGATTTTTACAACTGAGATTAGTACCTTGTTTTTCACATGTACAGTATTGTATATCTCTAAAAATGTTACTTGTAAATAATATAGGAGCAATAATGAGATCACAACCTGGGACTACCAGCATGGATGCTGAAAGCCAAATTGCAGAGACACTTAAACATGCTCCAGGTCTTGTTAGAAGAAAAGCTAACGTAAGAATTTTGTCAATGTATTATAAGTGATTTTTCAAAAACATTTGTGTGTTTATTAATTTAGGGAATTTAATGATGTATAATTTTGTATGTTTTGATTGTATTTTTCTCAGTATTAAAGTACAAATCAATCTTTGTAATAAACAGTAAATTTATCCCTGCTAAAAAAACAAGTGGGACATTTTTTTAATTCTTTATTATTTTGGACTCATGCTATTACAATTACACTAAGTTTAACATTCCATTTTGCAGCGAGCAACGCCACAACTTCAAGACGGTTCAATGGACCTCTTCTCATAATTTTAAGTAAGTATTCAGAAATTGACTAACTTTTTTTTAACTAAAACCTGCTTTACCTGTATCCCCATATATTCATTTAATTAGGGGGTCAAGCGCGTAGCGCTGAAACCCTATTGTATTTGTTAGGATTTTTATTATTATTATTATTCTGCCGAAGTCACTATTGCCCAGACCAAACCGTAAGGCCGAGAGAGCTGAAACTTGGCCAGATGGTAGTACCCCGGTACACTACGTTCTCACCAAAGATCAGCCAAATCAGACCATAGGTGGCGCTATGGCGCCAAAAACCCACTTTTTGGACATTTTTGGCCACTATTCGTTCACCGTTTGTCGTAGACTCAAAAACTTTACATTTTTTGAATCCTTGGGTTAACCTGAACAAAAGTGCACAACTGCACTTTTTGCTCTACGACGCACCGTTTTCCCGCTACATCGCCATTTGTCCGAAACCTACTTTTGCGAACTAGTCCTAGGTTTTTCACTCAATCTGAACCAAACCAGCTCTCAAATGTTCTCTGGACACTGAATATCAATAATTATCAAAAAAAGTTGACGTTTTTATTCTCACGCGAATCAGTACACAACAATGTTCGATGCTAATTGAAGCTAAATGCTAATTGGAGCTATAACTTTTGAACGGAATGAGATATCATCACCAAACTTGGTACACACATGTATAAGCTCAATTTGATGTGACAGTGCAAAATGAGCGGACTTTGGCCACATGGTGGCGCTATAAAGCTTAAAAACCATAAAATGACCCTAACCTTACAACCGTTTGTCCGATCAGCTTGAAATTTGTCATGCATTGTCTTTGACCAGTTTGCCATGACATATTATAAGGACAATGGCACATCTAAAAAAACATGGCCGCCATTGGCCAATTAAAATTGTGCAGCCATTTAGCAAGGTTAACGATCAGCGATCGGAACGAAACTCGCTGGGTATGTTCGACTTATGGACCTAGAGGTCTGTAAGAATTTTGAAAGAAATCGGCCACTAGGGGGCGATTTTATGCAATTTTAAGGTGTAATGGGTTGTGTATCACACAACCTTTTGCAAAACCACACAAAATACATATCATATGATAGGCCTGCTCCTACTGAACAGTTTGACACTCAAACCACTGCTGTCACTCGCACCGTTTATTTAATATTTATCAACATATGAAAAACCTACTTTTGCGAACTAGTCCCTGGTTTTTCACTCAATCGGGACGAAACCAGTGTTGTTGGAATCTCTGGACTGTGTAGATCAATAATTATCAAAAAAAAGTTGAACTTTTCACTTTGGCTAGCTGTAACAGGCTAATTTACAAAAGGGGCGTGTCCACACGAACCTACATGCCTCTAAACCAATAGGGAAAGCCCAAAACATCACAGAAATTGGTGAGCACATGTGCCATATCAATGAGAAGAAACTTGAAAAATTTTGTGAAGATCAAACCATAGGTGGCGCTAAAATAGCAAAAATAGTCTTAAAAACATGCCAAATGGCTTAAAAATAAAGTAAATGTGCTTCATTTAAACACTATTTCACAAATACACTTAATCTACATATCATATGATAGGTCTGCTTATACTGAACAGTTTAACACTAAAATCACTGCTGTCACTCACACCGTTCATTAAAAAAACATCAATATGTACAAAACCTACTTTTGCGAACTAGTCTCTGGTTTTTAACTCGATCGCAACGAAACCAGTGTTAAATGAACCTCTGGACTGAGTAGATAAATAATTATCAAAAGAAAGTTGAACTTTCCATTTTAGATAGCTGTAACAGGCTCATTTACAAAAGGGGCGTGTCTACACGAACCTACATGCCTGTTAAACAATAAGAAAAACCCAAAACATCACAGAAATTGATGAGCACATGTGGCATATCAATGCGAATAAACATGCAAAATTTTGTGGTGATCGGGCAATAGGTGGCGCTATAATAGTTGAAATGGTTCTAAAAACATCATAAAATGGCTTAAAAATGCAGTAAATGTGCTTCATTTACACACCTATCACTGAAATGATTTATAAGTTGTTGTTTTTTTGTCCATCTTGGATGTTTAAATGTCTTAAAAACACATATTTTCAGTATTCTATCTTTTTAGCCACTATAACACAGACTTTTAACTGTCACCTACCATTTTTAACCACTAGATGTCACCACAAGACCACTTATTGTTCATAACATTTGCATACCTTTGTTGTTTTACATTTTTTTGAGTTTAAAGTCAGGGAAATTGCATTTAGGATCATTCTGAATCATATTTTGACCTGATGTAAACACTGTTATGCATTAAACATCTAATTTGGTCACAGTTAACCTCTGTGTAATAATTCTAATAGGCAAAACTGGTTCTATAATTAAACACCTTGTTTTAAAACATTTGTAAAGAAAATCACAACTGTGTCCACTAGATGGCAGTAACAGACCACTTATAGTTTATAGTTTATTTTACTGCTCTGTAGCAAAGAATGTAATGTAATGCATTCTGAATCCCAAATTGACATGAACTGAACACAATTAATGCATTTAAGATTAAATTTTGTCAAAGCTTGTCACACCTTTTACTCGGTAGATTTTTAAATTCTTTCAATAAAACACAAAATTATTAGTTTATATAGTTATATAGTTTTGTCATTTTTGTTGGGAAGAGCTAAAATAGCCATAACTCATGAATGGATTGAAATATCTACATCAAACTTGTTACACATATGCAAGAGGTTAATCAGAGGTCATAGCATGAAATTCGTAGACATTGGCCACATGGTGGCGCTATACATTGTAAAATCACTGTATCCGAGTAACCATTTATCTGATTAACTAGAAATTTAACATGCCGTGTCTTTGTCTAAGGTGCCATGACTCAATCTACACATTATATCTTAGGGCTGCTTATACTGAACACTTTGACATAAAAGCGGTCCATCGAAATGTTCATTAAAAATTTGTCAATATGTAAAAATCGAAGTTGCTTCTCAGGAGAGTTTAATCAAACATTTGTTAGCTCAATCTATAAACTTTAACGCTCTAATCGTATATTTCGTTGTCGAATAAACTACTTACAGGCGTCCTAACTGCTATATGACCTTACCCTGCTAAACCGCTTGACCCCCGTTAATTGCTGCTTGCAGCTATATTTATTATTATTATTATTATTATTCTGCCGAAGTCACTATTGCCCAGACCAAACCGTAAGGCCGAGAGAGCTGAAACTTGGCCAGATCGTAGTACCCCGGTACACTACATTCTCACAAAAGATCAGCCAAATCGGACCATAGGTGGCGCTATGGCGCCAAAAACCCACTTTTTGGACATTTTTGCCTGCTATACGTTCACCGTTTGTCGTAGACTCAAAAACTTTACATTTTTCCAATCCTTGGGTTAGCCCCAACAAAAGTGCACAGCTGAACTTTTTGCTCTACGACGCACCGTTTTCGCGCTACATCGCGATTTGTCCGAAACCTACTTTTGCGAACTAGTCCTAGGTTTTTCACTCAATCTAAACCAAACCAGCTCTCAAATGTTCTCTGGACACTGAATATCAATAATTATCAAAAAAAAGTTGACATTTTTATTCTCACTCGAAACAGTACACAACAATGTTTGACGCTAATTGAAGCTAAATGCTAATTTGAGCTATAACTTTTGAACGAAATGAGATATCATCACCAAACTTGCCACACACATGCATAAGCTCAATTTGAGGTGACACTGCAAAACCCGCAGACTTTGGCCACATGGTGGCGCTATAAAGCTAAAAAAACATAAAAATTTCTCTAACCTTACAGCCGTTAGTCCAATCAGCTTGAAATTTGGCATGCAGTGTCTTTGACCAAGTTGTCATAACATACTATAAGGAAATTGGGATATCTCAAAAAACATGGCCGCCATTGGACAATTAAAATTGAGCAGTCATTTAACAAGGTTAACGATGAGTGATCGAAACGAAACTCGCTGGGCATGTTCGATTCATGGTCCTAGAGGTCTGTAAGAATTTTGAAAGAAATCGGCCTCTAGGGGGCGATTTTACGTATTTTTAGTGTGTAATGGGTTGTGTATCACACAACCTTTTGCGCAACCACACAAAATACATATCATATGATAGGCCTGCTTATACCGAACAGTTTGACACTCAAACCACTGCTCTCACTCACACCGTTTGTTAAATATTCATCAATATAGGAAAAACCTACTTTTGCAAACTAGTCCCTGGTTTTTAGTTCAATCGCGATGAAACCAGTGTTGTTAGAATCTCTGGACTGTGTAGATCAATAATTATCAAAAAAAAGTGGAACTTTTTACTTTGGCTAGCTGTAACAGGCTAATTTACAAAAGGGGCGTGTCCACACGAACCTACATGCCTGTAAACCAATAAGGAAAGCCCAAAACAACACAGAAATTGGTGAGCACATGTGGCATATCAACGAGATGAAACTTGCAAAATTTTGTGAAGATCAAACCATAGGTGGCGCTATAATAGCAAAAATAGTCTTAAAAACATGCCAATTGCCTTAAAAATAAAGTAAATGTGCTTCATTTAAACACTATTACACAAATACACTTAATCTACATATCATATGATAGGTCTGCTCATACTGAACAGTTTGAGACTAAAACCACTGCTGTTACTCACAACATTCATTAAAAAAACATCAATATAAACAAAACCTACTTTTGCGAACTAGTCACAGGTTTTTAACTCGATCGCAACGAAACCAGTATTGTATGAACCTCTGGACTGAGTAGATCAATAATTATCAAAAAAAAGTTGAACTTTCCATTTTAGATAGCTGTAACTGGCTCATTTATAAAAGGGGCGTGTCTACACAAACCTACATGCCTGTAAACCAATAAGGAAAACCCAAAACATCACAGAAATTGGTGAGCAGATGTGGCATATCAATGTGAATAAACATGCAAAATTTTGTGGAGATTGGGCAATAGGTGGCGCTATAATAGTGGAAATGGTTCTAAAAACATGCAAAAAAGGTTTAAAAATGAAGTAAATGTGCTTCATTTACACACTTATCACTGAAATGATTTATAAGTTATTTTTTCTGTCCATCTTGGATGTTTAAAGGTCTCAAAAACACATATTTTCAATATTCTATCATTTTAGCCAATATAACACAGACTTTCAACTGTCACCTACCATTTCTAACCACTAGATGTCACAACAAGACCACTTATTTATTGTTCAAAACATTTGCATACCATTGTTGTTTTACATTTTTTGAGTTTAAAGTCAGGGAAATTGCATTTAGGATCATTCTGAATCATATTTTGACCTGATGTAAACACTGTTATGCATTAAACATCTAATTTGGTCCCAGTTAACCTCTTCATAATAATTCTAATAGGTAAAACTGGTTCTATGATTAAACACATTGTTTTAAAACATGTGTAAAGAAAATCACAACTGTGGCTTCTAGATGGCAGTAACAGACCACTTGTTGTTTATTTTACTGCTGTATAGCAAAGAATGTAATGTAATGTTATCTAATGCATTCTGAATCCCAAACTGACATGGCATGAACACAGTTAATCCATTTAAGATTAAATTTAGTTAAAGCTTTTCACAAATTTTACTCTGTAGATTTATAATTATTTTAATATAATACAAATTTTTCTTTTTATACAGTAAGAACATGCTCAATTATAGAAGGGATATGTTTATGCACACCTAAATGGCTGTAATCACATAAATAAATTACACTGTGGCCACTAGATGGCAGTAGGAGATCACTAATAGCTTATTCACTGCTCTTTTGTCATTTTTATTAAGAAGAGCTAAAATAGCCATAACTCATGAAGGAATTAAAATATCTTCACCAAACATGTTACACATATGCAAGAGGTCAGTCTAAGGTCATAGCATAAAACTCGTAGACAATGGCCACATGATGGCGCTATACATTGTAAAATCACTGTATCTGAGTAACCATTTATCTGATTAACTTAAAATTTGACATGTCGTGTCTTTGTCTAAGGTGCCATGACTCGATCTACACAATATATCATAGGGCTGCTTATACTGGTCACTTTGACATAAAAGCGGTCACTCAAAATGTTCATTAAAAATTTGTCAATATGTAAAAATCGAAGTTGCTTCTCTGGAGTGTTTAATCAAACATTTGTTAGCTCAATCTATAAACTTTAACACTCTAATCGTATATTTCGTTGTCGAATAAACTACTTACAGGCGTCCTAACTGCTATATGACCTTACCCTGCTAAACTGCTTGACCCCCGTTAATTGCTGCTTGCAGCTATATTTATAATAATTTTTTGTATATGATATTTATTATTAAAGCAATAAAATATAGACTTACATAATTAATCACTAAATGTCTGAAGCTTCAATATAAACTTGCTAGTCAGTAGTCATTTTCTGTGTAGTCCCGTTGTGTCAAGCTCTGATCTGTCCTTTCTTGTTCACTGCCTTTTTGACCTGTGGCTGCTGGGGATCCATCTCTGAAACTGGATTCTCTGTTGGATTTGTTTCTTTCTCTGACTGCTTTCTCCATACCAACAACTACGCCTGGTATTCAACTGCACTCCCCAGCCTGCTGTATTCTCCAGGCCAGAGCTTCAATGTAGTATCTGCATTTTAATATATTTACATTTAATTAATTTATTAATTTATTTTAAAAAATGTATATATATTTTAATGCTATCTTTTTTAGTTCTCTTGTTTGTTTACCTTCTCAATTAACATTTTAATTTAGCCTACCCTTTGAATTTAATTAAATATTTAATTATTTAATATAATCTAAACTTTATTTTATACTGTTTGTTTATAATTAGATGTGTACTGTATGTATCAAATGTTGCAAATATATAATAAAAAAGTTTGATTTTATTCATTTGTGTGACATTTTTCACTTCAAAGTTTACACATGCAGTTGTTAAATTAAATAGGAAAAATAATTGAACAATATTTTATATTGAGCAATACTGGAAAATAATTGCTGCTTAATCCTGTATTCTAGGCAGTATTGATAAACTGCCACAAAAAATATTAATACAAGTAGTAATAACGCCGCCTCGCGGTTGCTGAATGTCGCACGACAACGTTGCTACAGCCTTCTCACGTCTTACCGTACGTTCACACCGAAAGCGGCGAGAGCGTCCAAGGCATAGGTCGCTCTGGCCGCCCTGGCGACAACGCTGTCTGCCTTCAGCTCCGGCGGCGAGAGCGTCAAAACTCGCAACATTGATCTCGTACTTAAAGGAGCCGTTGCAGCATTATCAGTTACATTCCTGCTTAAGACATGTTTTTAGCGTGAAAAAGTTGCGCACTTCTTATCAAATTCATATAACAATGGAAGATCAAGTTGCATGTGGTGTGGCTTTGCTCTATTTATCCAATATGTGTCCATATGTCTGAAATATCCTGAAGCAGCAGTACTGTTTTGTACTGTCACATCGCGTGAGATTCCCGCTTTTTAAAGATAAATTTATATAACATTAATGAACATCAGTAACTCGCCAGTAACTTATTTAATGTATGTTCCTGTAAGAAAACATTGTAAATAATTGGAAATCCAGCGACCGCAATAATCAAACCCTTGGGAACAACTGTGGTCGGAACCAAAGTTCACAGGTCTGTGTTCACTGAACTGCTATCAAGCGGTGGACGTCTTTATTCTGATTGCTTGCCGCCGAACCGCGTCATAGCTCATTACCATAAAGTTGACTTCATTTCAACTCTCCTCGACGCTCACGCCGGCGAAGACGCGCCACGCTGCTCCTCGCCGCTTATCGTCACCTATCGCCGCCGGCTCTCATTTAAAATGAATGACTTCCGGCTACTTTGACGCTCTCGCCGCTTTCGGTGTGAACGTACGGTTACATTTCTACGTTGTGACAATGTAGCGAGCACGTAAGCGGCAACGTTGCCTTTGAAAAAATACAACGTTGTGCAGACATCGCTACAACGTAAATGTGTTTGTTGGGATCACGTTTGCACTGATTCGGTTCAGCACTCGAGCGACTCTGAATCGTATTGAACCGTTTGCTCGGGAATTATTTGATCACGTGTTCACAAGCACATTCAGCAATATGCAATTAGTGTATAATTAGTGTATAAATGCGTGTGGCCAAGCAGTATTAAGAAATAGTAATGAATCATATACAAAAAGGAATCGGTTTTAGGCGGATTCAAATCTTTACTGTTCACTAAGGAGCCGATTCATAGAACCGAACGGACACGACTCGACCTGCAGGCAACGGCTCTCCTAATTTGAAATTCACCTGACGTCTTTCATCCAGCGAATTCATCCTCGGTAAGTGTTTTAAAGTCAAATTCTGTCCGTTGAAGGATTGTTTTGTATATATTTCTGTGTATTGAGTGTGTAATTTAAAAGAATTAACCAAGTGACATTAGTTGTAACGTTAGGTTCTTATGTTATGTCACGCTGTCCGTTAACGAATGGTATTTTAAACAAGAAATAACAGACGCCAGGCGGTCATTGTAGTGTTTGCGAGGTATTAGATACAGTGAGTTTATCTTGAGTGAGTTTTTGACCATACGCTAAGTTACCTGAAAAAACATAACTTTAACTTATTGTAACTGCATTAATGCATTCTCTATTTCAGCACAACACTGAGATGAAGGCGAAGTCACCATGAAAAGTTAAACGTTTACCGTTAAGGTAAGCTCTGGTCTTCACATAGTCATTATGACTAAGCTATCATTATGGTAAAATTTTTCAACTGTAAGTTAGTTATTTAAACTAAACTCATAATGAAATGATTCTTAACTGTTTTATTAAATGGAGCTGAAAATTAAATGCAGTTGAATTATTTTAAGCTAAAGTTAATATTAACAAAATACATATTAATTGTCTATTTCTCAATAATGTTAATGAGCTTGATGTATAGTGTGTCATTAATTGTACATTTAATTTTTGGTGTTCAGGTGTACCTGAGGTGAGTGTACGTTCTGAGTACACAGATATAAGCCAAAGTCATTATCACTATATATATATATCCATCCTATTCTAAGAGAAATTGATGGGGTCAGGGAATGATTTGTGTACAAATGTATTTTAACCCCATACAGATTGGTATGGTTGTACCATAGATTTAGATTAATTAATGTTAAATCTTATTTTACTCTTATTATATTTATCTGTTTTTCAGCTACAGTAATTGATGTTGAAAAACTGATGCTACCAATCACTCCTCACTTGATTATTCAAGGTAATGTTGATGTCTTCCTCATTTTGATTAGATTTTTAAATGTCAAGTTGTTCACAGATTTGTTGTGAGGAGTTTCATGTACAACCTCTTTTTCTTCTTCCAGCAGTTCCTAAGATAAAAAAATCTGGTGTTAAAACATCCACGGCTATGCTATTTGCCTACCAAGTGCTGAGTAAATATTAGACAAACATTTTTTTCTATAACTGTTGTCTTTGTGTTTATTAACAATTTTACTGGGCATATGTGTTTGTTTGTTTTTTTCAAATAGCCTGGAAATTGTAAGTTTAGTTCAATATGTTATTTTATGCTATTCATTTTTGTCTTAACATGGATTGCATGTTGAAGCTATCGTTTCATAGTGGGAAAATGTAAAAGAGAATCACTGAATACAATGGCATAATGATTCTGCTTGTTCAAAGAAGGTACTTGATTAAGTTTTCCTCAAGCGACACATCAGTTTTTATGACTATTGCTTGACACTTGAATTGAAGGGACAGTTCACCCAAAAATGAAAATAATAGCATCTTTTGCATTCTCCACTTGTTTCAAAATAGTTATATATTTATTTTGTTCCGTTGAACACAAACTCATATTTTTTAAAGAAATTTGGTTTAAATATGGATGTCAATAGTTACTGGTTACTAACATTCTTAAAAATATCTGCTTTAGTGTTTAACAGAAATTCAAACTAGTTTAAAACACGTGGAGTAAATAGTGGCAAAATAGTAAACTATTCCTTTAAATATTTTATTCTGAGACTTTTATTTATATGTGTCTTGTCTTTTGTCATATTGTCCTTCTAGCCCAGATTGTGATGGACCTGGAATGCGACACCAGTTACTCTTAAGACAAGAACCGAATAAAGCACAGATGTGGAGGGATTTGCAGCCAAACTAACTGGAGGGAAGGAACCTTTAGGTAAAAACACCTGCTTTATTTAGATCTGAAGTATTTTATTTGACATAGAGATTTATTGTTTTAATTCTAATTTAAAGCAAACAAGGTTGAGCACCCCTGGTCTAAAAGCTCAAAAATGCTGTTTCCGTGATAAGGATGAATGTAGTTCAGAAATAGATTCATTAGGATCAATGCTTAAAGTAAACATTTTCTTCTCTCTGTAGACCAAACATGTTTACCATCCCTCACATTTTAATAAATTGTTTCTGTTTTTGTTTCTTACAGTGTGGGTGAACATACTACCTGGATGTCCAACAAAGGCTGCACAAGAGCTCATTTGATAGCACATATTCTGTCCTGTCTACATCTCTGATGACCTGGAAGTGCTTCGACATCAGTGAGTGTTGTATATTCGTGGCATTGTTATTTCACTACAGCACCCAGAATGCATTGTGACGTGAACCGGAAATGCCGGTTGTTGTAGTTGTCATCGGATATAGCGAAGTAAAACGGAGAGCAGTAAAAACGGTCTGTGTGTCATCTTATTCCTTATGCAACGTTATTATCCACACGGATATAATAAAGTGGCGACGAGGATTGAAGCACTCGCGCGTGTGTTATGACAACGCGGAAGTGAAGCAGCGTGAGTGACACGAGAGCGAGAGAGAAAAAAAAAGTACGAGCCGGCTGCTTTCACGTCTTCTAAAGGGAGAGGACCGACAGCGATTCAGATAAGTGACTGAATTGATTGTTGATGACCGAAAACGGGACAAAATGGCAACAGTTTTTGGCAATATGTGTCCGTTTGATGAAAGCAGTGAACAGTGGAGTTCTTATACAGAACGATTTGAGTACTTTGTGGCAGCAAATTCAATTGCTGATGATAAATTGGTACCCACCTTTTTAAGTGTGATAGGTCCAAAGACATTCACACTACTGCGTAACCTCCTACAACCAGAGAAACCGGGGGAGAAAACGTATGAGCAAATAGTAAACACTCTCAAAGCTCATTTCTCCCCGAAGCCATTAGTGATAGCAGAGAGATTTCGGTTTCACCGACGAAATCAGCTAGAAGGAGAAACTGTTACAATGTTTGTGGCAGTGTTAAAAAAATTAGCTGAACATTGCGAATTTGGTGATACATTAAATGACACACTACGGGACAGATTAGTGTGTGGACTTCGCTGTGAGGGAATTCAAAAAAGGCTATTAACAGAGAGCAACTTGACACTACAAAGAGCGATTGAACTGAGTGTGGCTATGGAATTGGCTGCTAAAGAAGCTCAGCAACTGAGCTCAAACAGTAAAGTGTATAAAATGGTCACGGAAAAACAAACAGAAATGAAGGGCCCTTGTTTTCGTTGTGGAAAAACTGGACATACACCTGTCACGTGTTGGTTTAAGGACATGGAGTGCCGCAGCTGTAAAAAGAAAGGACACATAGAGCGTGCATGTAGAAATAAAACAGAAAAAGGGAAAATGCAGCACAAAACAACATTTAGAAGAAAACAAAAGAAACAAGTATTCACAGTTGACCAAGAGAACAAGAAGAATACAGACACATCAGATGATGAATTTTCTTTGCATGTGCTCACCGTGGCAGGGGGAAACAAGTCATACAAGGTCACAGCGCTGGTGGAAGGACAACCAGTGAAGATGGAGATTGACACCGCTGCTGCAGTGTCGCTTGTGTCAGATGTGGTATACCGTGAAATTCTGAGCCACCTGCCACTAAAACCACCCGATGTGCCCCTAAAACTTACACTGGCGAATCAGTGACCATGAAAGGGTTTCTCCAGGTTACCGTTGAACTAAACAAACAAATAAAAAAGCTGCCATTGTATGTGGTTTCGGGTGATTACCCCTCACTGATGGGACGTTCCTGGCTGGAACAACTGCAGGTGAACTGGCAGGTCTTTCACATGATGACATCTAATACATTGGATTTAGAGGATGTTCTTCAGAAAAACAGTGACGTTTTCAAAAAGGAGTTAGGCAGCATGCAGGGGATCAAAGTGAAATTGACCGTTGAGCCGGAATGCCAGCCAAAATTCTTAAAGGCCCGACCTTTGCCATATGCACTCAAACCCAAAGTGGAGGCAAGCTTAACTGAACTTGTAAAAGATGGTGTCCTGGAACCTGTCAGTGTAAGCAAGTGGGCAACACCTATTGTTTCCGTTTTAAAGAAAGACGGTAGCATAAGAATTTGCGGAGATTTTAAAGTCACTGTGAACCCAGTGTTGTCGGTGGAACAATACCCCTTACCGCTCATAAATGACATCTTTGCAGGACTGACTGGAGGACAAAAATTCAGTAAAATTGATCTCAACCAGGCATACCTGCAAATGCATGTTGAGGAGCAGTCCAGAGAACTATTGACCATAAATACACACAAGGGCCTATTTCGGTATCAGCGCTTACCATTTGGAATCACTTCGGCTCCGTCCCTGTTTCAGCGAGCGATGGACCAGATTCTGGCAGGACTCCCGGGAGTAGTATGTTACTTAGACGACATTCTTGTGACTGGTACTGACGATGAATCACACCTGCAGCATCTGGACGCTACCCTAAAAAGACTGAAAGAGTATGGATTGAGAGTGCGGAAGGACAAATGTGAATTTTTCCAGTCTGCAGTTGAGTACCTAGGCCATGTCATTGATGCCTCTGGCCTGCATACGTCCCCAGCAAAGGTTAAGGCCATAGTGGATGCTCCGACACCTAAAAATGTCACCCAACTGCGTTCATTCCTCGGCTTGCTTAATTATTATGGACGTTTTATTCCAAACATCGCTACTCTGTTGAAACCCCTGCACAAATTGTTGTGTCAGGAGAATAGCTGGAGGTGGACCACTGAATGTCAGGAGACTTTCCAAAGAGCAAAGGAGACCATGCTGAAGTCAGAAGTCCTCACTCATTTTGATCCTTCTCTGCCAATTCAGCTGGCCTGCGACGCCTCCCCATATGGTGTGGGAGCTGTCTTGTCCCACATCATGCCGAACGGTCAAGAGAAACCGATCGCATTTGCTTCTAGAAGTCTGAGCAAAGCCGAAGCAAATTATGCTCAAATTGAACGTGAAGCATTGAGCATTGTGTTTGGAGTGCGCAAGTTTTACCAGTATATTTTCGGAAGGAAGTTTACTCTGCTGACCGATCATCGCCCACTGACAGCGATTTTTGGTCCTTATCATGGCATCCCCTCTCTTGCTGCTAGTAGGATGCAAAGATGGGCTTTGTTATTGTCTGCTCATACCTATGACATCAAATACCGGAAGTCAGAATTGCACAGAAACGCAGATGGACTGTCCAGATTGCCTCTCGCTGACCAAGTAAAAGAAACAAAAGTAGCTGAAATTTTCTACTTTAGCCAAGTGGAAAGAACCCCTATAACAGCTGCACAAGTGCGCAAGGGCACACGTAATGATCCTGTCTTGTCCAAGGTCATGGATATCGTCATGACAGGAAAAGATGAGAACCATGACCTAGAGCTAAAACCATATCTTACTCGACGTCATGAACTCTCAGTGCAGACAGGCTGTTTATTGTGGGGAAGGAGAGTGATCATTCCACCAACATTGCGCAAATCAGTGTTAAAACAGCTGCATGCGGGACACTTTGGAATGGTCCGCATGAAGGAGATTGCCAGGAGTTACTTCTGGTGGCCAGGAGTGGATCGAGAAATTGAAGAGAAGGCAAGAACATGTACGTCATGTCAAAGCATACGCAACGTACCACAACTGGCACCGCTGCACCCCTGGGAATATCCAGAGAAACCGTGGCATCGCATTCATGCTGATTTTGCAGGTCCAGTCGAGGACAAAATGCCGCTGGTCGTCATTGATGCACACAGTAAGTGGCCTGAAGTAGCCATAATGAAATCTACGTCAGCAGAAAAGACCATTGAGAAGTTGGGAGAAATTTTCAGTAGATTTGGACCACCAGTGCAGTTTGTTTCAGACAATGGACCTCAATTTATTTCGCATGAAATGGGCACATTTCTACTTGCAAATGGAGTGCAACATATCAAGTCATCACCCTACCATCCTGCAACAAATGGGCTTGCGGAGAGGTTCGTGCAGACCATGAAACATGCTTTAAAAGCTTCAATTGGACAAGGCACATTGCATCAACGCCTTCATAACTTCTTGCTGTGCTATCGCAGTACTCCACACGCAACTACCAAAGTGTCACCAGCCTACTTGTTGTTTAATCGAGAGCTCAGGACAAGCTTTGAGCTACTTAAACCAGCAACACTTAAAGAAACGGTCCTACAACAACAAGAAAATCAGGTACATCGACGGAAACTGCGAGCCAAAGACAGATCCTTTTTGATAGGCTCATCGGTGCTGGCCCGGAACTATGGCACCGGTCCAAAATGGGTTCCAGCTACTGTGGAAACCCAGACGGGTCCCGTGTCCTACAGGGTTAAAACTGCTGGTAATCTTCTATGGAGGAGACATACTGATCAGTTACTGAGTGGAGCCAGTACATTCACTGACCTTCCTGAAGGTACCGACGTCTGTGATTCAGTTGGCAGCTCACCAGCTTCTGCGACTGTCACTACAGAGCCTAGCAAGATTACAGATTCCCCACCTACTAAAGAACTGTCACCTCCTGTTGTTTCGACTGAAAATGGGGACCAAGTAAGCCGCCGGTATCCAATAAGAGAGCGACGTCAACCTCAGCGTTTTTTGGATTATACTTAGTTAGGGGCTACCCTTACAGTATTTGAGTTGGGGCAGAATAATCCCCTAAGGGTAAGCCAGGGTTTGAGGTAGTCCACCCTCATTCCCAGGGATTTAGTTGTGTTAAATTACCAAGGACATTTAAGACATTTAATCAAGAAACGTTCAAATAAATAAATGTGTGTTTACAGAATGTTATAATGGTAAACTGAATGTTATACATTCATTCTGCATGGTGCTAGTTCAAAATTAAAATGTTGACCTTCAAATTTAAGGGGAAGGAAATGTTGTATATTCGTGGCATTGTTATTTCACTACAGCACCCAGAATGCATTGTGACGTGAACCGGAAATGCCGGTTGTTGTAGTTGTCATCGGATATAGCGAAGTAAAACGGAGAGCAGTAAAAACGGTCTGTGTGTCATCTTATTCCTTATGCAACGTTATTATCCACACGGATATAATAGTGAGTAATACATCTTTATATTGTCATGCATACAGGATTTCTGTAAGCTTAGCTTTAATGTTAGTTTGTAATCAGCAGTGACTGTTTTAAAAAATTAAGTATTTAAATTATTCTAAACGTTTTACTGATGCTGTGCACAGTAACGTTATGATGATTTAGTTTGAGGAAATGTCACTGGAGAGGTGTTCGTATAAAAAAAAATAAATAAATAAATAAATTGTATGAAATGACTCGATAAAATGTTTATTTGTCTCGCTGACATGCCATCACTGCTGCATATTGAAATACAGTAATATGAATTGACAGCAGAATATTACCACAAACATTTCATGAAGTGGGCTAGACTGCTCTTTAGTTCTCTACTCAACTTAAACACATTTCCTCGTGTCGCTGAGCCTCTCTGCAGATTTTGCCAAAAATGAATGCTTAGTGATTACTTTGTTTTATGCAAACCATATATCAGTAACTTATCATTAGCATTATATTTAAAAAAATCACCCACAGCTTTCATGTTCTCTAACGCAATCTTGTCTGTAAGTTAGAAGTGGATTTATACGTGTTAAAAGCCTTAAAGTATTTAATTAACATTAGTCACGTTAACTTAGATTATTTTATTTATTTAATTTTAAATATGTAGCCTCTTAAAGTGAGAATGAACTGTGTTCACCCCTCTTGAATCCGTGGAAGCACTAGTAGTGTGATCATGGAATCAGATATTCAAGCTATACAGAGTCGGACATTAAGTTAAGATGAGACTTTATTTTTTACACACCTGTGTGGACACCTGACTAGCGATCTTCAAGAACAATGCCCGCTGATCTTTTCCCCATTAACGTTAGTGTAATTGTGAATTGACAACAAACTGTATTTCACCAACAAAAACAATTAAAAAACTGTTTTATATAACTGATATATATATATATATATATATATATATATATATATATATATATATATATATATATATATATATATATATATCAAACTATATATATATATATATATATATATATATATATATATATATATATATATATATATTTAAACAGCAGTGCAGTGTTTCGTTTCTGAATGAATTAAATGGTTTGAGGGATGATTAGTTTTTACTTCAGTGATTGATTTTGCTTGTCATTTTTGCAGGATCATCATCATGTTGCTGCCCTTTTTCACTGTCCCTTTCCACAACATCATTTGGCCTTCATCATTTCCTGTCCTGTAGCAGTATTCTCACCTTTTTTAAAATTGTAATGCTTTTTGATGCATTAATTGTTGACTGGTTTTAATGATCAATTGTTTATTAGTGTTCTGTTGCTCTGTTATATTGAATTATTGCTACTGTTTCAGCATGGTTTACACAATAAACCTTTATTGTGAAGTTAAAGTTTCAGTTTCTTTATTTTTCTTGTATGTCTTGAACAGTTAAAATAACACTTGTGCAATTTTTGAACATTTTTACCCATTATAAAGTAGCACTATTAAATAAAATAAAATAACATTTAATAACTGTAAAATACTATACAGTAATAATGAAAGTAACATTAAAATACCGTAGTTCTTCATGGTAAAAATGTACAATAAAATACTGTTTTCAGTTTTGCAGTATGTGCACCACTACTGTAATTAGTGTTACAGTAAAAATCAACAACAGTAAAATGATGTATTACATTTTACAGTAAATGTAATACTAATGTAATTAGTATTACAGTAATGCTACTGTTTTATGAAATACAGCAGCTACTGGATCATTGTTGCCAGTAACTTACTGTTAATTTAACAAGAAATCGTTTACAGTGCAAGTAATTCTGAGATCAGTGGAAATGCTCCGGCAATCAGTAGATACGGTGCATCGGTTAGGAAAAAGAAATGATGCTGCCACTAATAAGCTACCCAGACCAGTAATCATACAGTTTGCAATGCGAACTGTAAGAGATGAAATGTGGAAAAAAAGCCTTCTTTTTTTAAAAGAAGGCTATGGACTTATTGATGGACTCAGAGTTGATCCGTGACTGGAAAAAATAAATAAATAAATAAAAAGGTAACAGGCACTAATGAAAATATATAAAAGCCTGATATGTGATGGAAATAAATTGTTGGACATAGCAAGGATAAGGTGTTTAACTAAAAGAATTAATAGTTGATTTAACTGGTATGGTTTTGTTTTGATAAAAGAGTTATTAAGGACAACAAGTTCAATTCTGCACCTAAAGTGAAGGGTGTGTTCTGAGAGTTAGGCTTTTTTTAAAACAAAATTATATCTAGTCCTTTTTTTTCGTTAAATGTTAGAGGGTCAAAAAACAGTGTTAAGCGAAAAAGCTATTTTTGTATTTTGCAAGAAACACAAAGAAGGCCTCGTAATTGCACATAAAGATGATGCAGAAGGCCACTGGTTAAAGTCAGCTAAATTCATGATAAGTGTTACATTATACTTTGTTTTTATGGATATAACAACAAAGTGGCCAGCAGAGAAATGTTTCAGAAACTTAGAATATGCTTAATGAATGGAAAAATATTTAATACTGAACCTGTTATGATAGGGGGAGATTTTAATATAGTTGTTGATTCATGGTGAGATAGAAAACCTTAGAGAGGTTCACATTCTGTGCATAATGATGTTACATAAAATTTATGTAAAATTACAACGGTGGTTGATTACTGGAGGGTATCTAAGCCAGACAGTTTTCAATATACATGGTTTAATTCCTGAAGAAATTGACAGTGTTTAAGACTAGATAATCGGCTAATCTCTTGTGAACTATGTAGAAATTACTACAGAGGTTACTCTGTTCTTAACAGTGCTCCAGTATTTGGAAGTTTAATAATGACTTGTTAAACAATGATACATTTAATCAAAAGGTGCTTGCTCTCATTGAAGAGACTGAAAAACTACATACATACATACATAACATAAAATTAAACAAAACAGCAAGTCTGTAAAGACAATGACAAATCCAAAAAACAGTGCTGTAAGAGGAACTTTGTCAAACTGAAAATTGCCATATCACTGGAACCTTTTTGGTGGCTGGAAAAAAAAAAGTGCTGCAATTATGCTTGGCTCATTGTAAAGCCTTTTAATTGGCAATTTCTTTTATAAAATAAATATTGGATTGTAGGTTTATTATTTTGTTTTCTTAATTGGAGCAGAGATAATATTTCGTCATCTTAGAATTATAAGGTTCTATCTGACATTTTTGTCAAAATTGAGTTATTGACATATTTTTCTTAAATGACAAATAATTTACATTATGAGATGTTTTTAATGAGTTTTTTTTTTTTTTTTTTTTTTTTTTACATTTTAAGACTTTTTATATATAAATAAAAAACAAATGTTACACACATACTGTTTGCTATGGAATGCAAAAACTTCTCAATATCTCAAAATCATTCAGAATGCAGATAGAACCTTATAATTTTAAGGTGACGATTTGTAAAACATAAAATAAAAATAAAAAATAACATAAGCACAAAGTTTCTTATAAAGTTTTTGTTTTTATTATAACGACCCAGAACGTAATGTACATCATTAGGGACATCTATTTGCCATGGGGAAAAAACAAACATCATTCCAGTCAAGTCAGCAAAAGCTCAGATAAATATACAGCAAGATACATGGTATATCAAGGATATAAAATTAGGGATCCTTATCAATTTCTATAATAAATGCTAAGCATTCTAAACTCTATATTAGAAGTAATAAACATCTCAACTAGGGCTGCACAATATATTGTTTAAACATTGATATCATAATGTGCTCATCCACAATTATTCAATTCAGCAATTCACAATTATCACATCCAAGGATCTGCAGTTTTACGTTGAGATTATAAGAACCACATTGCAGAATGTGATGTGCGGAGTCACAGTGAAAACCAACCATAAAGGGTGAAAGGGCGCCCTTTCTTAGTATTTTTATGGACTGTGATTTTGTTTAAGTAAATATAAACTATTTTCTCACAGCAAAGTTTGTTGGTTTAACAAAGATGAATAGTATTATTTATAAAATAAAGAAAAAATAGTGTCATTTCTCTACATAAACACGAACTCCCCAGACAATAACAAAACACTGCTTATTTAATTAGCATTTTGTTTTATTGAATTCAACAGTGTGTCATTTGTTTATTATATTTTAAGCTAATACAGTTGTTGTAAACTTCTAAATGAAATGAGTGAAAAAGAAGAGAGAACCCAGTCCAGGAGACTCGAAACAAGCAGAATTCCTTTATTGAGACATGTTGGTTAATCTGCAGTCATACAGCGTCTTTAAGATGTCTATGTGTCTGCAAGAGCCTACTAGAGGTCCGCAGTCTTCAAGTTCTTTCACAAGTCTCTCAAGTCTCACACAAGTCTGATTTAAGACAAAGATTTCATGTCTATATTGTGTTCTTAGGAGGAGGGGATATGGCTAAACAAAGCATGCAAATTCAGTATTGGAGTCAGCATGGCATAGGTGTTAAAAAATGGCCCAGCTACTGACCACACAAGTTAATCAACATAGGGTTTCTGTAGCATAAAAGCAACACCCGAAGACAAAGACAGAGTCGTTTAAAGCATTTGCATCACTGGCTTAGCCTGTAGTCAGAGAGATAAAGGTTAAATGTCCCTCCTAGCTGGGATGTTAATGAAATTATATAATTAAAAACCAGAGAATATAACTTTTTAGTTAGATCATTGTTCATTTGGAATTAGATGATATAAATGTATATTTCCACAGTTCCCCCTTTGAGAGTTATTTAAAACTCTCACAAAAAATATAAATTTGTAAGCCTTCCTAAATCCATTCAATGGCTTCTGTTTGATAACAGAGGCCCCATCTTCTAGTCATGTAACTTGGAAAAAGTTACAGGCACATTTAACTTATTCTGTGTCATTTCAATATCTACATAGATGTAAGTGTAGATTTCTAAACTGTTCACACGTTTATGACAATCAGTTGTAATGTCATAAATCCTACATGATGACACAAAAATCATGTAGTTAAACTGCAGATCTTCTGAAAGTCCATGGCTTGTGAATAGTGTTCAGTCTTTTGTGAGGTGTGTTTCTTGTGGTTCTTTTCCAGCACAGAGTTGATCTGATGACTTCCTGTCATTCATGGATCTCCGTAGTGATGCTCTGGTTCAGAGTGTTTCTTAAGAAGATGCAGTGTTTGTGTTTACCTGCACACAAGAAAACAAGGAAACAGCAGACCAGCAGTATTCATGCATAGACTTGTATGATCATACAGTTCATGTGTCTAGTTATTCAGGTGATTGTATAGTGGTTGTGTTAAGTTGGTGATCGTATAGTGTTGTGTATTTTCTGTCTCCTAATCTTAAAGTTATGACACCTATAAAACAGTGAGGGGAGGATAAATGGGGAAAAAGGGAGTCTTCACCAAAGGGTGCGGCCCCTGAAGCCTGTTGCTTTCAGTTCTGCCCTGGGCGCCTCACTGGTTTGTGTGTCCTGTTCTGTCCCTGAGTGTGGTGGGCAAACTTTAAAATGCGAGACACAAACTATCATTCAATAAATATCAGTCCTATCAGACATCATAACATTGAATGGGTAGTGATTGAAAATATGTGTTAAAACACATTCAAGGCTGTAAGTGGACTTAAGCAGAGTTCCCTAATACAAAGAAAGAAGTTTCCTTTGTGTCTTTTTACAAAGAGTCTTTCATCTTAATTGTAAATGAACTGGGACATTAAGCACTTACAGCCAAAAAATGGTTAGCATCTTTGTGGACAGCTCAATGGATTTAGTGATGAGGGGAGGGGTATGTTGAGGGCATTTAGCAAACTGTTCAGAAGTTGATTTACCCTGTTCATCTCTTTAAAATTCTTTTTATTCTTTCTACACTCCCTCATCCAATGTCCTTTTTTACCACAGTAATGACAACAGATATTTTTCCTAAGACATTTGTGATTTGATGTCTTTTCTGTGTTGACCTTAATGGTGGCTGCTTCAAATCTGACTCTGTCTTTGATATGAGAGTCTCTTTCCCACA
This sequence comes from Danio rerio, assembly GCF_052040795.2. Classification (NCBI taxonomy): domain Eukaryota; kingdom Metazoa; phylum Chordata; class Actinopteri; order Cypriniformes; family Danionidae; genus Danio; species Danio rerio. The sequence continues at coordinate 16,321,215 of NC_141034.1, read as the reverse complement.
AAGCTAAACTGTTCAGATTATTTCTGAGAGTGGTGGAAGACCAAGTGATATTAAGAAATGGCAAAGCTTGTCTGTATTCAGTTGCAAGGCTATCTGACCAGATACGGACTAGGGGTCCCTTATCATTTAGCACACTGTCCGAATTATCAGCTAATCCACTGTAAATTATGGCGGATTGACAAATTCTCTCAGTGAATTCATTCACAGATTCATCTTTCCTTTGCACACAACAAGTCACTTTTGACCAGTCAATCTTTGGGCCAACAATGTTCTTTAGAGCTTTCAAAACACCCTCTCTCAAATCATCCTTACTGGCATGTTGTAATTTAGAGGTCACAGTATGCTCAAAACTGTTGAATTCAGATTCAGTGAGAATTTGAGACATTAGCTGGGTGACTTCTGTTAATGACATGTCATAAAGACGCATTTTGCTGATTAGTGCTCTGCTAAACTCTGAAAAATTTGTGCGTGCTGATGGTAAGCTTTGAGACAGTCTGTCTATTTCTCTAGGTCCTAGTGTTCTGGAAACTGTTTGAATTTGAACAACAGAAGTGTTGTTGTGTGAACTCTTAGTTCTCTTAGATCTTCTGGCACCACAAACCTCTACTGAGCCTATAGGTAAATCGCTATCTGACTGGATGGAAATGTCTGTTTCAGAGACAATTTGTAAGTCAGGATGTTTATTATCAGGCTGACTAACCTTCTCAATGTCAGTTTTTGATTTCTTTAGGTTCAGTTGTTTTGTTAATGAGGTTATCTTAGCATGAAGCTCTTGGATCTGTTTTTCAAATTCTGATTTAGCTTGAGGTTGTTGTTTAGCTCGAGATAAATTGAATTATCTGTAGCAGCAGATAATGCCTTTTACATTGTTTTTGCGAATGCATGCATCAAGCACTTTCTTGCATTCATCTAATGTCCAAACATTATCTGGGTCAATGCTAAATTTCTTTGTCAAATTTAGCCTGACTGACTCTGTAATTGAGTCCATGTGCTGTCTTAGCAGCGATTTGAAATCCTGATCTGACAATAAAGGAGTTGTTAAACTACCTTTTTCAGTTGTAGTGATCAGTCTTGTATTCTGTCTGAACATTTTGTGAGCTTATTATCACAAAGTAAAAATACTAAAACTTTTCAGATGAAAGTGTAGTAATTTCTTCTCTGGCGAAACAGAGGGTAACAATATTAGCACATGTTGCTAAAACTTCCTGCCTGAACAAGAGATAACATCAATTAGCTTGTATAGCTAAACTTAAACTTCTCTGGTTGAACAGAGGTTAAACAAAATAAAAGAAAAGAAAATAGCGCATAAGGCTTAACTTCTCTGAAGAGAGAATAACTTTTTAGAAGAAAATAGCACGTAAGGCTTTACTTCTCTGTCTGAACAGAGGATAAACTGTTACTTCTCTATTGAAATGGAGGATAGCTTTTTTGTTAAACAAACCCTGCAGCTGTTTGTTAACTTTTCTCTGATGGAGCAGAGAATAACCATGTGTATAGACTGGTCTTTATGGTTCTTTTGATAGAGTGAAACTCACCAAATCGAGGTTGAGCTGAAAAGATTCAGTCTGGAGTGATCTGATCTTTGTATTCAGGTAGCTTCAATGTTCAGGGTTGCAGTCAGCAAATAGTTGGGAATTTGTGACGTCCGCTTAGTGACTTCAAATTGCCGTTGAGCTGAAGATTCCGTCTGAAGAAGTTTCCTTGATCTTGATGGTTCAAGTTGAATTCCAGGTGGATTTCAGTCTTTTGTGGCAAATTGTTGAGAATTTGATGATTTCAGTCTCTATCCGGGTCACGGCACCAAGTTGTTGTAAAAAAATAAATGAGTGAAAAGAAGAGAGAACCCAGTCCAGGAGACTCGGAACAAGCAGAATTCCTTTATTGAGACGTGTTGGTTAATCTGCAGTCATACAGCGTCTTTAAGATGTCCATGTGTCTGCAAGAGCCTACTAGAGGTCTGCAGTCTGCAAGTTCCTTCACAAGTCTCTCACAAGTCTCACACAAGTCAATGATTTCATGGCTATATTGTGTTCTTAGGAGGAGGGGATATAGCTAAACAAAGCATGCAAATTAAGAGTTGTGGTCGGCAGGGTAAACTGCTTTTTCCGGCCAGATCTTATCATGTTCTTGAGACAAAACCTCCTGACCATTTGATTGAAAAGAGTAAACAATAGACACCCCATGCTGTGAAACTGATAATTGCATCACTTTGGCTTAGCCTGTAGTCAGCAAGGCAAAGGTTAAATGACCCTCATAGCTGGCATGTCAATGAAATAATATAATTAAAAACCAGAGAATATAACTTTTTAGTTATACGTAGATTATTGTTAATTTGATATAAATTTATATTTCCACACAGTCTTCAATTCAAGTTTATTTGTATAGGTTTTTCAAAATAATTATTGTTTTAAGGAAGCTTCATAAAAAGTGCACATTATTGTATTAATCAAATTCTGTAAAGTTAAGATTATTAGTTACCATAACTTTAATACTTACTAATGTAGGAAGGAAAATTATCATATGCATTTGTTGGCAAACCAAGTTTCTTTCCACCCAGAAGGTCCATACTGACTATAAAGACAGATACTGATTAGATCAGGGTCTGGTGTGTGTACTTTGGTGGTTTTACGATGGGGTCACATGTTGATTGGTCAGTTTGTATTTGGGCTCAGTATTTGGGCATTGGTCACATGGTCAAGAAAGATACAAAATAGTTGGTTAACTTTGCTCTTGTTCTTTTCCTGCTCTGCTCCTCTCCTGTTCTGGAGTCTTCTCTGACTACTGCTATTAGGGTTCTACTTACATTTAAGCTGTGTAAATATATTATCATATGTTTTTATCATTTCATGTTTTATAATTTAATACAGTTATTTTACAACTAATTCAGTAGTAACCATACAGCATTATTGTCATTAATAAACTCATTTTCAAGTATTTTTGAATGACTTTTGATTTAACATCAACACTTAACTGCTTCATATTGCAACACAATATTGCTTTTCATAATGCATTTATAATCCCCCCCACCTCCGGGAAGAAGGGGTAGGGGGTCTAGAAGGCTTTGCCTTACGTAGCACCCGTCTAAGCTGTCTGGCTGCGGTTCTGGGGGACAAGCCATGTCCAGCCCCACGGCCAAAGCAGCCCGGGATAACACGGTTAACATGTCCAATCCCAGATCCGTAACCATACTGACAACCCCGGAGAATGGACCAGCGCTCACACTCGAAGCAGAAACAAAGCACACTGAAGAGCAGCGAGGGGTCCGCGGGCCTGAAGGCGACGGATTAGCCCCCACTGCAACCCTCAGGTCTGCCCGAGTGCTAACTGCTTGGTGGGCAGCAGGGGTGACTTGCCCTAATAAAAGAGCTCGCCGCGACCTCAGTTGTGCAACAGTCAAGCCATCGCAATGCGGGCAAGAACGGTCCGCAAGCACCGCATCAACATGTTGGACCCCCAAGCATGTGACGCAATACTCGTGCCTGTCATCCGGGGAGAGGAAACCACCGCATCCAGAAACGCACGGTCAAAACGACATCTTTAAAAAGACGCGCTGTACAACCATCTTTCAGTAAACTGCTCTTTCCGATCACCAGCGAAACACCAAGGGGACAGGAAACCCAGCTCGTCTGCCGCTTACACGTCTTCTCCCACACTGGTGAAGGTAAGGCTTTCGTTTATGTTGGAAGTCAGCTCAGCAGAAGGGTTCTTCCGTCTCAGATTGGGTCTGAGGCAACAATTCTGATGAGCTAATTCACACAGCAGACTGATATAGCCCTAATTGGCTCATCAGTTTCAGCTGTGGAGCTAAGCTCCGCCAATTCAATTGGCATTTCATTGGCCCGTTTTTATATCTTCAGAAATGATTGGTCGCCTAAAGCACTCCCCAAAGTCTGCTTATACAGACAAACGTCGAAGTTCCCATATGAAGGGGAAACAGTATTCCACAATGAAATTATACCTGTCCATCTTGTTTCTTATTCAACTCTAACTAAGGGTCAGGGTTTGATAAATCAAATTCTGTCTTTACACTTTAAACTCGTTCATCCCTTTGTTAGACAGTGAGGACATAGTGAAGAAAAGCTGACCCTATAGTGAGCACTGTCTCTGAATGGGTGTTATGTGGAAAGAGAACTCCATACGCAACACTCAAAGGCTTTTCTAACGTTTATCGACATTTCTGAAAATAATTTTCAAGGCTTGTCAAACCTCCACCAGGTGATTAGATCCTGCAGGTTATAGTTTCACCTGCACTACATTGGAATGTGTTTGAAATTCTACATGGCCATTCTCTTTCGAGACATTTTTTGGGGTCACATTTTTAGGAACAAAGCAACTTGCCCTAGCAAAATGCTGCAGGCCTCACATTTCTAGGGACAGTACACAGTGGTTCGGTGAATGTCATGCCTGGAAAGCAAGGAGGCTACAACCACCTCATTAGCAACCCTGATGCAAAATTTGGTGACAAATATGCCTTTTGAGAAGACTGCAGCTGATCTAACTGAGCTGCCAATCACACACACAGGTTATTATGTTCTTGTAGTAGTAGATTACTTTACAGAGAATCTAAATCTATATGCTGTTCCTGATCAGCATGCAACAACTGTTGCAAAAAGTTTGTTTGAACACTATGTGAGCCAACATTGGATGCCCCAGAGTGTGAATAGGTCGACTTGGTAAAAGGAGTTATGCTCAAAATATTTGTATACTAAAGATGGGGAATGGGATGACCAGGTTGAAAGCAGGTTGAATTTTCCTACAATACAAGCATACATTCATCAACCAAATACACACCTTTCTTTCTAGCACATGGTCGAGAAGCTCGCCTACCTGAAGATTTTCTCTTTGGCATACCCCCAGCAACCTTTAGGGAAACATCTGGTACTCCCAATGAATATGCAGATTCTATGCTTGAATGACTGCGTTTTGCTTTAAACTTAGTGGCAGAGACTTTCAGCTGGAGTGCGGCAAAAGCATTACTATGACAGTCATATTTGTCATAGGACTTATGAAACTAATGATCTTGTATGGGTTGATCTTTCACCTCTATCACAACAGAAACTTTCTCCAAAATGGAATGGTCCTTTCAATGTCTTGTGCAGACTGCACCAGCCGACAAGTGCCACCAGGGCAACTTGTGAAATGAAAGATTTTACTGACCTTAAGTTATTCATTACAATTGCTGAAACCCTACCACTCAATTTGGTCAGCTGAACCAGATTTACTATTGACATCTCTTTGAACTGATTGCCTTCCACTTATAACCCTATCTGGCTCTAGACCATATGCTTTTCATGACAGTTTTATGCCTGAAATTGAATTAAATCTTTTTATTTTCAAATTATAGCCACCACACAGAAGCTGTGTGTGTCTGTGTATGCTCTCTCCTCTCCCGACTGCTCCTCCCGTTCCTCTTAAGAAGGGGGTCTCTTCGGCCCAATCACTAGAAAGACAGGTGTTATTTATCATTTCAGATTGACCTGCTGATTAGCCGCCGGGCTCCTAGCATGCTCTCCCCCCTTATTGGGTGTTCCATCACGCTATCCGTTAAGGAACCGGTATCCGGTTCCTCCTTTTTAGTGAGATCAGTCAATGAGCTGACAAGGGCCGAATAATTAGGGACAAAACGCCTATAATATCCTGCCAACCTCAAAAACTGTCTCACCTCCTTTTTGGTCTTAGGTCTCGGACAGGTTGCAATAGCTGCAGTCTTATCAATTTGGGGATGCACCTGCCCGTGACCTAAGTGGAAGCCCAGATACCTTACCTCCACTCGCCCAATTGCGCACTCGGTCGTGAGCCCAGCTTCTCTCAGCGCCGACAATACTGCCCTCAGATGTTGCATATGCCGCTGCCAATCATTACTAAAAATTATGATGTCATCTAAATAAGCAGCGGCATATGATGCGTGAGGGCCGAGTATTTTGTCCATTAGACGCTGAAACGTAGCCGGTTCCCCGAACAGCCCGAACGGAAGTGTCACAAATTGGTGTAATCCAAACGGCGTAGTGAAGGCTGTTTTTTTGCGGGATATTGGAGTTAAGTGGATCTGCCAATATCCCTTCGTTAAATCCAATGTCGAGTAATATCGAGCAGCACCTAACCGGTCGAGCAACTCGTCAATACGCGGCATTGGATATGCGTCGAATTTCGACACAGCGTTGACTTTTCTATAATCCACACAGAACCGGACCGAGCCGTCCGTCTTAGGTACCAAGACAATCGGGCTGGCCCAGTCGCTGTGGGATTCTTCTACTACTCCCATTTTCAACATATTACTCAATTCTTCCTGAATCACTTTTTTCTTGTGTTCAGGCAGGCGATACGGCCGGGTCCTAACAACCACGCCCGGTTCGGTCTCGATGTGGTGCTGAATCAAATTAGTTCGACCGGGTAGGGGTGAGAACACGTCGGAATACTCTCACCTTGTTGAAGGTGCCGGATATCGATGAGTTGGCTAGCCGAGAGATGATCGCCCCCGGTGACCAGAGCGCCCGGCCACTGTCGGCCGGTGCTCACTGGCCCCAGGTCATCCTCATTTGTAACCAGCGTAGCCAGCATCACCTCCTCCGGCTCCCTCCACTGTTTTAGCAGATTAATATGATATATTTGACGTAAACCAGCCCTATCCAAACGAACTACCTAATAATCGAGATCGCTGACTCGTCGTGTGACCACAAACGGCCCTTGCCACTAGGCGAGTAATTTAGAGCTGGAAGTGGGTAGCAGTACAAGTACTTTATCTCCCTGTGAAAATTTACGGAGTTTAGTGCCCTTATCATATCGCCGGCGTTGGTCATCCTGGGCCTTAAGCAAATTCTCTGTAGAGAGCCGCCCCAGTGTGTGGAGTTTTGCTCTAAGGTCCAGAATATATTGAATTTCATTTTTACTATTAGAAGGCTCGTCCTCCCAAGCCTCTCTAACAACATCCAAAACCCCTCTGGGCTGTCTGCCATAGAGAAGCTCGAAGGGGGAAAACCCCTTGGAGGCTTGGGGAACCTCCCACACAGCGAATAATAAGGGCTCCAACCACTTATCCCAATTTTTTGCGTCCTCGTGAACGAATTTACGGATCATTGATTTAAGCGTGCGATTAAATCTTTCCACCAGCTCATCTGTTTGTGGGTGATAGACGCTGGTGCGAATAGATTTAACACCCAATAATCCATAAAGCTCGCGCAACGTGCATGACATGAACGCGGTGCCTTGATCAGTGAGAATCTCCTTGGGGATTCCCACTCGGGAAATTATACGAAACAGAGCCTACGCAACACTCTTTGCTAAGATGTTATGGAGCACGACTGCTTCCGGGTATCGGGTTGCATAATCCACCAGAACTAATGCAAACCGGTGCCCGCGTGCGGATCGCTCTAATGGCCCGATGAGATCCATATTCTCTCGAAGGGGATCTCCATAATTGGTAGTGGGCGCAAAGGCGCTTTTGGAGTGGATTAGAATGAGCTGCCTGAAAAAGCATTTCCCGGCAGCTCTTTGGTACTAATAACTGGGTTGTATTTTCTTTTGTCTGAGTGTCTTGGGTCACTCGATACACCCAAAAATAATAACCACAAAATACGGGTAGGAGAGGGGTCGATCAGGCTGGAAGATTTTCCCCATCAATAACCTGCACTCTTTCGAGTGCATGTTTTAGCGTATCATCACGCGACTGCTCCAGAGGAAAGTCTTTACACTGGGAAATTCCCAGCCCTTCCCCTGAGTCAGCGCGTGACGTCACTGCTTGGGATTCCCCCAGCTGAGCGACACGCCCCCTATCCGGCGATTTCTTCTTCCAAGAGACACCCGCACATAAGACTCCCAATAATCTATTAAATCCAGGCCAATTAGTTCCCAGAATTAGCGGGTGTTTGAGGTGCGGGTTAACTGCTACCTCTACACTACGCTTTTTCCCCCGGAATTGAATATCTATTGGCGTTAGCTGGTAATAAATTACATCCCCGTGCACACACCTTACCCTTACCGTGCGGCTCGTATCCAATGCCGGGTCTTGAAGCAGGCTTTGGTGGATGGAGGTTTGGTTACACCCCGAATCCACCAAAGCTTGATATATACCCCCTTTTATATTCACAGGTATCCGGTATAGCCCATCGCGACCGGGGGCGATGATTGGCCTAGCGGGGACGCGAAACAATGCACTCACCTCCTTCAAGGAGTAACTCTTTGGTGCGCTATCCCCGTGCCCGCGGCACCCCCGGGTCCAGCAAGACCAACCGATTGAACCGGAGAGAGACCTGTCCCTGTCTGGGAAACCGCCAGGGGTCGTGGCTCCACCCCTCCTTCCAGATAAGGCCCCACCCCCATTGGGACACTCGGCAGATCTGCCATTGTGCACCGCCGTCTGGGTGCTGGTGTGGGCGGTCCCTGCAGTCTGGGCCTAGGAACAGAAGGAGAGAGAGAGTGAGGGGGAGAAGAGAGAGAGAGAAGAGAGGTTCTTTCGCAGACCCTGGACCTCGCCACCAGGTGATCCTCCGCCAGCCGGATGGCCGTTTCCAGATCGTTTGGCCGGTGAGACTGGACCCACTCCTATGTTCAGGAGGGGAGGCGGGTGATGAATTGTTCCAGTACCACGGCATCCACCAGCTGGGCTGTGGTTTGGCCATCCTGCATCAGCCATCTGCGGCAGATGTCGGAGCGTGCCGGATCTCCTGGGACAGCAGACTCCGGTGGGCCTCCACGAGAACTTGGAACCATTGATCTAGATTTTTTCTCAGCTCCACCAGCGCATGATGTTGTTGTTGGTGGAGGACCGTGAGCGCCTGGATGACTTCCGCACATGGATCGGTAGACGGAGTAAACATTTTGGCAGCGAAGTTTCTTCTTCTTCCCGGGTTTCGGCACCACTGTAGTAATGTTCGTTGTTGTTGGGGGAAGAAGAAGACAGGGTCGGCAATTCAGGTAAGTAAATCTTTTTATTTTCAAATTATAACCACCACACAGAAGCTGTATGTGTCTGTTTGTGCTCTCTCCTCTCCCGACTGCTCCTCCCGTTCTTCTTAAGAAGGGAGTCTCTCCGGCCCAATCACTAGAAAGACAGGTGTTATTTATCATTTCTGATTGATCTGCTGATTAGCCACCGGGCTCCTAGCATGCTCTCCCCCCTTATTGGGTGTTCGATCACGCTTACCTCTCCACAGTTCCATACCACTTTTTTTTGGCACCCTTTCGAAAGCGTACCAAACACAAAAAAGGGTACCAATAGGTGGAGCTAAACCCGCAGCTGAACACTGATTGGTTACAAAGATACGTCACAATCACATGGAGCTAGCCAGAATGAAAACAAAGGGCCATCTAAAAGTGTGAGCGGTTTTTGGTTTATTTTAATAACATGTGTGTGATTATTGAAGGGTCTCCACCATCTGATCAATTCAGAAAGAAATAGACAAACGTGAGAGTGAAGCGCGAAAAAAATGAGAAGCCGAACAAAACACAAGAGCAAATTGTTTCAGCAACCTGAATTATGAATAAACTGCCATGTTTATCATCGCCTTTTGGACTATTATAAACTTGGAATGACAAAGATACGAATACCAATAGAGGCTGGTGAAGATTACAGACACAGATGAGAGGTTTGCACTGACTGTGGGCTATGTTGTGTGTTGTTTTTGAATGCAAATAAGGACTAAATGTATGCTGTGTGTAGTTTATCTGCAATTGGTAACATCAGAGACTGTAACGGTCTGTATGTGTTCATGTATGTTGCATTTATTTATTTATTTTACATAATTGCAGACGTTACAGTAGGCTATTTTGAACTGTCATTGATCTGCAGTTATAATCAAATCATGTTAATAGAAAAGTTAGTAATAAACAAGAATTTATTTTTAAAGCATCTGTTTTGTAAAAAGTGCTTCTCAAATGATATGTGAATGACCCGTACAGCTTTACTGTAGACAATTCCTCAAGTGAGAATGATGTTGACTTAAATTTTCTGTTGTACACCACGCCCAAAAAAGGGGTACCCTAGGAAGTGGAAACACAAACCTGATAAAGGTGACTCGTACCGACCCGAACTGTACAGTACTGTACCACTCAGTGAAAACGAGCAATTACAGTTCAATTAGAACTTCCTACCGAAAGGCTTGGAGAGACAATGAGAACAAGGTCAGGACATGCTGTGCGTCCTCCATAACGTTATGGGGATGAAACATTTATATTGTAAAGTTAAAGTATATATAAATTTATATATACTTTCACTTTACTTGAAAGTATAAAAAAGATTGCTGGCACAGTTTGTGTAAATTGTCTTTTGTCACCTATTTTCATTTAAGTTCTGTATTAGACATGGTTCAGTTTTGTACTGGGAATGTTACATTTTTTTCCCTCTTTCTATTGTCATAAGCAAAACAACAAAAGCTGCTCAAAATGTTTTAAATTGTGTTTCAAGAAACAATGACATTTCTTTTCATAAGGGTAAAAATAGTGTAAGATTTAAAAATAGTTTTGTTAACTAATTTGTTGCTGATGTTTGTGTTTGTTTGTTTAACAGGGAAAGTCAGTGTACTTTTATTTTGATGAGAGAAAGAAAGAGATGAAAAAAATAAAGACAGGAGCACAGTGATGCAAGCATTCTTTGGTGGAAATAGCTTGTTTGTATCCGCGGGTTTTATTTTCAATAATCCTGTGAATTCAAGCCCCCAAAACACAACTAACATTCCCTGGACACCTAAAAAAAAAAAAACTAAATGGTATGGTAAACACTAAATGGTATGGTAAACTAATGGTAAACACATGTCACTGTACTGTACATGGATGTGCTGTGACAAGAATCAAGAATATGACAATACCTACAATACCATTGAGTTTTATATTCCAAATGTGTTGCACAATGAATTCAAGAACATGAACAGAAACAGGTAAACATCCAACATCAACAAACACATAAAGACACATATACAAATAATAAACAGCAATTGAAAGACAAACTAAGGGGACTTCAATACGCAAACTTATTAACTAAACTGAAACAGATGGTGATAAATGTCATGGAAATTTCTGAGTGGCAAGAAACATTACAATTGATAACTTAGTAACATAACAGAAACAAAAAGCTCAGTTGAAAATAACATTTATTTTTTTCTTGCAAGATGTTATGTTTGATGTTAGTTTTTTTTTTTTTCTTTGTGCATTTATTTTTCTCACCCTCTCTGCTTCTTACTTAACCCTTAGATTTCTTATTGGGTCACATCTGTCCATCATCATTATGACTGTGTCGGTTCCATCAATTCCTGGACGAGCACAAGTATTTAAAGCCCTGACAGACCAGTGTGTGGTGTGCGCTCTGCCTCTGCATACTTTTTGTGCACCACGCAATTTGTTTTTGACATGCTAAGGCTGTTTAGTGATTTATTATCTCAGTTTACTGTAGTAATTCGAGTTTGCTTATTGAACTTCGTTGGCTTTAAGTGAAATAATGTGATGTTTGTTGTGTGATTCTAAACTGAGTCTTTGACCGTCTTGTCCGGTTTGTTTTAGTTTAGATGGATTTTTGTTGGATTAGTTTGAGTGTTTTGTGTAGTTTTGTAGTTTAATTAGTTTAGTTTGGGTGTAGGTACACTGAAGATCTTGGTTTTATTTTCATTATTTCTTTTTTGTCGCCTAGTTCAGACTTTAGATTTAAAGATTGTTTATTTATTTGGCTTATACTCATTGTTTTTGTTTAAAGATATTAAATGTAAATGTTTATTTCTTTTTTCCATTAATTATTGTTACATATTGTTTAAACAATTGAGTAAAAAAAGAAAAAAGTTTAAATAGAGAATTGATTCCGGCCTCATCCTTGATCTGTCGCACACATTACACCATAATGTTAAAGCATCCCACTTTAACATTTTAAACTCATAACATTTATTGGTGGCAGCGGTCAGATTGTATTCAAATTAATCTCTTTATGGGATGAAGTGAGATGATGTGTGTGTGACGGCAGATCAATTTAGAGTTTTCACTAATCTGAGGTTAATGATTGCATGGAGTTTTAGAGCATAATATTAGTATGGCTGAGTTTGATTTAAACAATTTCGTCAGTGCACCATCTATTAAACAATTAGACAAATTTTGAAAATATGATTTATTTAAAATTGCTAAGCATTTCCAAATTAAAATTAGTAGACAACAGTTAAAGCATGAAATAAAAGGAGTCATTGTCCGAAACTTGAAGGAATTGGGTTTATTGGTGCTGGCTGGGAGCTCACCTGGCCCTGATTATGTGTCTGCTCACACAGGTACAAGGGAAGCGAGCAAAACAGCTGCGGCGGAGGGCTGCGAAACTAAAGCTGTTTTGCCACCCTTTGACCCTTTATTACCCACTGAGCTTGAATCTAGAGGTGAGGTGAAACTCGCATTGTGAGACTCCAAAAGGAAGAGCATGAGCAAGAGAGTCATGCTTAGAGGAAGCTGCGCAGGCTTGAAATAGAGGTGGAGATGCAAATCAAGTTGCGAGAGCTCGAACTGAATGCAGCCAGAGATGCACCTGTTTCTCTTGGTCAACCAGCGCAGAATGCTGCTGTTTTAACTGCCGTACCATCATTTGTTGGGACGTTTGATGTGAGTAAAAATATTTCTCTTGTAACTCAATTTAGTGAGACTGAGGTTGACTCCTATTTTAATTTATACAAATGAGTTGTCTCCACTTTGTAGTGGTCTAAAGAAGTTTGGCCTTTACTATTGCAGTGCAGGTTAACAGGAAAAGCTCAAGAGGTATGTTCTGCGTTGTCCTTAGACGATAGCTTAAACTATTACATTGTCAAAGCGGCACTTTTAGGAACATATGAACTCAAACCTGAGGCTTATAGACAGCGTTTTAGAATGCATAAGAAAAAATCCAGTCAGTCCTATGTTGAATATGCAAGAGAAAAAGGTATATTGTATGATAAGTGGTGCACAGTAAACAAAGTTTCTGACTTTCAGGCGTTATGTGAATTAATTAACTTGGAGGAGTGCAAGAATTGTATTCTGGAGATTGTGATTTATATTAATGCACAGAAAGTAACTTCTCTGGCTCAAGCCTACGTTTTTGCTAACAAATTTGCTTTAACCAACAAAATGTTTTTCTGTCAGCTCTTACTGAGAAACTTCTGGTAAGGCAGTGTTCTTATTGCCACAAAACTGGACACATTACTGGTTATTGTTTTGTGCTGAACTGCAAGCAGCAAAGCGCCAGCACTAAAAGTGTTTTTTGGTTTGTAAAACCGGTTGGTGAGGAAAGTTGTGAGAATTTTGATCTTAGTTATCAACCTTTCCTTTTAGAAGGATTGATATCTAATTATGACAAGCCTGAAAATCAAATAAGGGTAAAAATGCTTTGTGACACTGGAGCAGGTTATTCTTTTGTTAAGGCTAATGCGTTGTCATCTTTGGAAAACACTTTCTGTGGTAGCTATGTGCTAGTTCGAGGGATCAAGATGAGCACAATCAAAGTCCCTGTTTATCAGATTCATTTAAAATCTGATTTGTTTAGTGACCTGGTTAAAGTTAGGGTACGTGAAAATCTGCCTGTGAAAGGGGTCGATTTTATTCTTGGGAATGAAAGTTATGCCATTGCTTGAAGTTTGTAATTAACCTGAGTTTTCTTTATCTACGAACGAGCTGTCAGGACAGATGCCTGAAGATTTTCCCGTTTGCGCCATTAAGCGTGCAGACTCGCAAAATTTGATGATGCAGCTAATTTGATCTCAACATTTATAGCTCCTACTATGTTGAATGACCTGCTGATTAATCCGAGTAAATCTGATTGAAAAATCTATAATGCCAAATTTAGAGAAAATACAATTGCATGTGACCTGATTGCTGCTCAGAAAGATGATTTTTCTTTGCATAAACATTTTTCTTCTGTTATTCCAGCAGATGTAGCGCATGAAAGAAAAATCACTTTCTATTTAGATAATGGAGTGCTGATGCGTAGATGGTGAAGCTTAATTGTATTGGTCAAGTCAAATTGATGTTCCTACATGTTACCGGCAAACTGTTCTTTGTACTTGCTCATGACCATGATTTTTCTGGACACCTTGGGATTAAGAAAACATATCACCGGATTATGAAACACTTTTTTTGGTCTTGACTAAAGACTGATGTAACTAAGCAGTGTAAAACCTGTAAGGTGTATCAATTTTCAGGCAAACCAAACCAGACTATTGCAAAAGCTCCACTGAGGCATATTGCGGCTTTAGGTGAGCCACTTGAGCATGTTTTGATTGACTGTGTGGGTTCTTTACCAAAAACAAAAGCTGGCAATCAATATTTACTGGTTATCATTTGTGCAGCAATGCGTTTTCCTGAAGCAATTCTGCTAAGGAAGATAAATGATGATAAATGATAAAGGATGATAAAATAGCTTGTGTTTTTTTAAAAAAATAAATGTTTGAAAGAGAAAAGAACCCAGTCCAGGAGACTCAAAACAAGCCTAATTCCTTTATTGAGATGTGTTGGTTATTCTGCAGTCATACAGCATCTTCAAGAAGTCCATGTGTCTGCAGAGCCTACTGAAGGTCTGCAGTCTGCGAGTTTTATCACAAGTCTGATTTGAGACAAAAATGTCATGTCTATGTTGTGTTATTAGGAGGAGGGGAGCTGGCTAAACAAAGCATGCAAATTCAGTTTTGGAGTCAGCAGGGTAAATGGTCATATAGGTATTAGAAACCGGCCTAGCTACTGACCACTCAAGTTAATCAGCAAAAGGGGTTTCTTTGGCATGAAGACAGAAACCGTCTGACAAGTTGACCGACTTGAAAAGACAATAGACACAGCCGTGCTGTGAAATGGACAATTTGCATTAAATTGGAGACAGGGTTCTGGAAACCAAGACATTTTAAGGTCCGTCCCACCCTAAAAACAACTTTTCATTTTGGTATTCATCCATTCAGTTTGGTATTACAAAGTAAAAATACTAAAACTTTTCTGATAAATGTGTAGCAATTTCTTCTCTGCCAAAACAAAGGGTAACAATATTAGCACATGTTGCTAAAACTTCCTGCCTGAACAAGGTATAACATAAATTAGCTTGTATTGCTAAAACTTAAACTTCTCTGGTTGAACAGAGGGTAAACAAACAAAATAAAAAAAATAGCACTTAAGCCTTAACTTCTCTGTCTGAACAGAGGACAAACTTTTATTCCCATATATAGAAATCGAGTATAACTTTTTGTTAAACAAACCCTGCAGCTGTTTGTTAACTTTTCTCTGATGGAGCAGAGAATAACCATGTGTATAGACTGGTCTGTGTGAAACTTACCAAATCGAAGTTGAGCTGAAAAAATTCAGTCTGGAGTGAAATCTGATCTTTGTATTTAGATAGCTTCAATTTTCATCAGGGTTGCAGTCAGCAAATAGTTGAGAATTTGTAACGTCTGCTGAGTGACTTCAAATTGCCGTTGAGCTGAAGATTCAGTCTGAAAAGAAGTTTCCTTGATCTTGAAGACTCAAGTTGAATTTAAAGTGAATTTCAGTCTTCTGTGGCAAATTGTTGAGATTTTGATGAATTCAGTCTCTATCCGGGTAACCGGCACCAAGTTGTTGTAAAAAAATAAATAATTGAAAGAGAAGAGAACCCAGTCCAGGAAATTCAAAACAAGCATAATTCCTTTATTGAGTTGTGTTGGTTAATCTGCAGTCATACAGCGTCTTCAAGAATGTCTACAGAGCCTACTGGAGGTCTGCAGTCTGCAAGTTTTATCACAAGTCTGATTTGAGACAAAAATGTCATGTCGATATTGTGTTTTTAGGAGGAGGGGAGCTGGCCAAACAAAGCATGCAAATTCAGTTTTGGAGTCAGCTGGGTAAATGGTCATATAGGTGTTAGAAACTGGCCCAGCTACTGACCACACAAGTTAATCAGCAAAAGGGGTTTCTTTGGCTTGAAGATAAAAACCATCTGAAAAGTTGACCGACTGAAGAAGACAATAGACACAGCCGTGCTGTGAAACAGACAATTTGCATTACATTGGAAACAGGGTTCTGGAAACCAAGACATTTTATAGTCTGTCACACCAAAAAAACAACTTTTCAGTTATATATAGATAATATAAATTTATATTCCCACACTGGTAGTTCTTTTCTTTATTTGGACTAACCAAAGATGTGCAGTCTGATAGAGGAACAATTTTTATGTCTAATCTATTCAAACAAGTATTGATAACCCTAAAAATTTCTCACATAACTTCAGGTGCATACTACCAAAAAGTCAGGGAGCCTTGGAATGGTTTCATCAGACTTTAAAATTAATGGTCAGAAAATACTGCTTTGAAACTGGTAAACACTGTGGCAAGGGGACAGCTCTATAGGATTTAGTCTGGCAGATCTTGTTTATGGGCATTCAGTCCGAGGACCAATTAAGTTGCTGAAAGAGGATATGCTGTCTCAGGAGATTAGTGACAAAACTAAAGTGCTTGATTACATAAGTAGATTTAGTGAACCTCTTAACAATGCTTCCTTTGTTGCAAAAGAGACACCAAGTGCACAAATAACAATGAAATCTGACTTTGATTGGAAAACTGTTGTGCGTGATTTTAAAGAAGGTGATAAGGTGCTGGTTTTACTGTCTGTTGTTGGCTCTTCACGTCTTTACGTTTCTCGGGACCGTACGAGGTAATTAAAAAATTGAGTAGCACAGGTTCTCCAGATCGCAGCAAGAAAACTTGTGTTTGTCATATAAACATGTTGAAGGCATATCGTGTTCGAGAATCATCTGATAAGGAAACAAAATTACACCACCTGTCACTTTACTGGTTTGTGATGTCATTTCTGATCATGAAGATGATGGTGTGAAAGTTAGACACAACAATGTCAATAAATCCTGGCTGATTCAGACTCTTCCTTGTTTCAGAGATATGATCTTCAGAGATGTAATATTAAAGCGCTAATAGAGGAATTTCTTTACTTTTTCATGACTTTCTGTGTTAGTAAAATACCTGCGTGAGAATGGTTTGGCAAAGCCAAGCTGCCAATAATATCTGGATGCAGCCTTTATGATGCAAGCTGAGATTGCATCACTCAGCAGTGCACTGTGACGTCACTGTGATGGGTAAGGTTAGGAGTGGGGTTAGGTGAGGGCATTAAAAAGCATTGGATGCAGCTCAATGCACCAGGTCTGCATCCAGACCTCTCTCCAAACTGAAGCCCTTGGAGTTCTCCATGTCTACTTGCTACTTGTGACAAAGTGTGACTACCGTAAGGTAAATGCTCTGAATGTTTTTTTCCATTATCGCGCATGAAAGATTGCGTAGACACACTTGGAACTACTACATTTTTCAGTAAGGTAGATTTACTTAAGGGTTACTGGCAAATACCCTTTTTAGCGATGTTCCACTGGCCATTATTGTTGGTAGAGCAAGCAAGATTTTTACGCATAAAAGTCAGAGTCTGTAGGAAAATTAGATGCAAATAAAAATGTCTTTATTTTTCAATCAACAGAAATTTCTTCATCAATTTTCCTTAATCTATAATGCACACTTCTCTGTTATCTTAAGTTACGGTCAAAATTGAGTTACGGTCAAAAACTGTGTGCTTCCTATCAACACTCTCCTCCTCCATGCAGTAAAGCCACAGTTATATTGTCTGGTACTGACACCTTGTGGCCAATCACCATTATACAATGTATGGCTCCTACACCTTTAACTGATCATGCATCGGACATCTCTGCTTTCGTCACCCTTGATGACTTCATGCAGCACTGCATCATGGCGTTCGGTATGCATAATACACCATCAATATTCCAAAGACTCATTAACACTGTGCTAATGGGAGTGCATAATTGTAATGCACATCTCGTTGATCTTGTGATTTATTCCACTGATTGGTCTGAACATGTTTCAATACTTCGTGATGTGAATCAATACTTCGAAACAATTCTATTTTTTGAGTTTCCAGTACCTACCACACGCAAGGAATAGCATAGATTCGTGGGGATGTCTGGTAATTACCGGAACTTCTGTAAGAATTTTTCCATTGTTGTTTGTCCTCTAACTAGCCTCCTCAGCCATTCACATGTGTTTCAGTGGTCTGATGAATGCCAAGCGGCCTTCGAGAGCATCAAATATTCATTATACAGCAATCCTGTGTTGGCAGCACCTGTTTATGAAAAGGATTTCAAGCTGGAGGTGGACGTAAGCTCTGTTGGAGCGGGCGTCGTGCTCATTCAGATATGCACGGTATAGAACATCCTATTTGTTACTTCTTGCATAAGTTAATTAAAGCACAACTAATTTATTCTACGATTGAGAAGGAAACTTTAGCATTACTGCTGGCATTGCAGTACTTTGATGTATATCTGAGTTCAGGTTTTCTGCCCATAACTGTCTTTACAGATCATAAACCTGTGGTTTTTCTGTCCTGTATGCACAATCAGAACCAACGGCTCATGCGCTGGTCTCTGATTGGTCAAGGTTACAACTTAATGATAAAACATAAAAAAGGATCAGACATTGTATTGGCCGATGCTTTATCCAGAGTCTGAGAAAAAAAAAAAAAAAAAAAAAACGAGAAAGGTGGTTGGGAGTAAAATTAGGTAAAACTAGGGTTGGGTACCGAAACCGGGTGCTAATAAGGGACTGGTACCAATAGAACCGTTATGCACCGGACCGAAACAACGCAAATTTCGGTGTCTCATTTTAGTGCCATTTACATGCCTGAACCGTCGATTTAAATATATATTTTCAGGGAATATAATGATGACACAGTTGTAATAAGCATCAGACACATAATCACTATAGAAATTTAAATTCTGCATTCGTGGGGTGTCAGAATCATTGCAAAAATAAATTATTTCCTTAAGAATACTCTTGTGAACTTCGGCAAGATTTGTTAATTAAAAATCCAAAGCATTGTTGCTGTTATGTTATGGTTCTTTTTATTTTTGTAAATAAAAACTATTATTATATTAGATTTAAAAATAGCACAAATCATCACATCAGCAAATAAGATCCTCTGAGAAGCACAGGAACCCACTTTCTCTGACAGCAGCAGGTCACAGGTGGTCGTTAGCTTAGCTAAGTAATTTAAACTTAAAATGCTTAAAAATATACGATCAAAAGTATGGATATATTTTAAACAAAAGGATGCGAATACGCGAAAAGCAGCAAATGCATGTAAAGGGGGAAACACCTCAAATTTGATGAAGCATTTGATGGCGTACGGGATAAACATAAAGGTGGAGCAATGCACCATTTTTGACAGCTAGCAGACAAAAGCTGGCATGAACAATGTGGATGACCCCGGCCCAAGTCATAAAAATGTAGCCAAAAGTAGTCCAATTTTGATGACTGCAGCCTTTCTGCAGGTTAGTAGTAAGGCAAGTTAAGGCAGGCAAGGCAAGTTTATTTATATAGCACATTTCATACACAGTGGCAATTCAAAGTGCTTTACATAAACAGGAATAAAAAGACAAGTTTAGGAACATAAAATGCAGACAATAAAAATTATTAAAAACAGATAAAAACAAATTAAAATGAGTTAAAAAAGGTTATAAAAGAATGAAAAAGAAAACGAAAAACATAATAGTGCAATCTGTCGGACATAGCACAGTGCTCATACAGTAAAGGCACAGCTAATCAGATGTGTTTTCAGTCTCGATATGAATGTGCCTAATGTTGGAGCACATCTGATCATTTCTGGAAGCTGATTCCAGCAGCGAGGAGCATAGTGGCTGAAGGCAGATTCACCCTGCTTTGACTGAACCCTTGGAATTTCTAGTTTATAAGATCCTAAAGATCTGAGTGATCTGTTAGGTTTGTATTCAGTGAGCATATCTGTAATGTATTGAGGTCCTTGACCATTTAGTGATTTATAGACCAGTAATAATACTTTAAAATTTATTCTGAATGTAACTGGGAGCCAGTGTAAAGACCTGAGGACAGGTGTGATGTGCTCTGATTTCCTGCTTCTGGTCAGAATCCTGGCTGCAGCATTCTGGATGAGCTGCAAGTGTCTGACTGTCTTTTTGGGAAGGCCAGTGAGGAGGCCGTTACAGTAATCCACCCTGCTGCTGATAAAAGCATGAACAAGTTTTTCTAAGTCTTTACTGGAAACAAAGCATCTGATTCTTGCAATATTTTTGAGATGATAGTATGCTGATTTACTGACTGCTTTGACATGACTGTTGAAACTCAGATCTGACTCCAGAGTCACACCAAGATTCTTGACCTTATTTTTTGTTGTTTGACCTTTAGAGCCAAGGTACGTATTCACCTTGAGAACCTCATCTCTGTTCCCAAATGCAATGATTTAAGTTTTCTCTTTGTTTAACTGAAGAAAATTTTGGCACATCCAATTGTTAATTTCATCAATGCATTGGCAGAGGGTGTCAATGGGGCTGTAATCATTAGGCAGTTCGGCTAGGTAGATCTGAGTGTCATCTGCATAGCTGTGGTAGGAGATTTGGTTCTTTCTCATTATTTGGCTCAGAGGGAGCATGTAAAGATTGAACAGGAGAGGTGCCAGAATCGTATGAAGGTAAATCAGTTGCGAAACTCGAGAGCTTGCAAATGTAAATGTGAGCACTTGTGATAATAATATTTGTATGTGTAGGTTGAAATGTACACTTACAGCTCTGATGTGAACAGCTGAAATCCTCGATTTGCACACACACACAACAATCCACACACTTGTGTTTTAAATTCGAAGTTGCAGATTAATAGTTGTGTATTTGTAAAATGTCATTCACAAATACAAAGTGACAGACACACGTGTGCAAGGCAAATTTGACTGCATCTTTGCTCTACAACCACAGGTCAGCACTCACAACCTCTCAGATTCATCAGTACAACTACAAATCTCCCGCGCTCTGACTTTTGCAACACATCTCCCGCGATCTCTGTAGCAGAACTCATCTGTGCACTCGCAGATGCAGAGGCGTGAGCTGCGCGGGGCGGGGGAGGGGCGGGGCAGGTGTAAAGCTGTTTGATTGGCTGATGCCTGACCAATGAACAATGCCAGCAGCCAACAGGACTGAGGTGCAAAATAATAATTTCCCACGATTATTTCATTAGTTAGGGTTTATTTAAACTCTTTTCTGAAGAGATTCTTGTTAAAAAATCATAAATTCTGTGGAAATGTACATACCAGTAAAAGAGCAGCAAAGCCAGTTTATTGGCTAGAGCCAGCCAATGAGATGGGACGTTTCTGTTTGTCAGCACACAGGGCAGCTCACGTTGTTGGAGGCCTCGAGCAATCAGAGGGTAAGTTATGATTTTTAATTAATTATCTATATGTTCAATACTGTTAGCTTAGCTTAGAACTGTGCAGGGTGCTTCTCTTGTTTGTTTCTTATATAAGAAAACAGTTATGAGTTACCTAGGAGCTGCTTTCAATCATGTTATATGGTTCTAAAGATACGATTCAACCCACATGAAATAAGAAGTTGTAATAGTATTTATAGTAAATAATATTACGTTTTTGAACCATACTAACTATAATAAACTGTATTATACTGTATATTTTGCAGTATACAACTTTGTTAATGAATGCAACAGCACACTGTAGTATTAACTAGCATGAACTTTAATGAATTGAAGTATATTTACACACACGCACACATTAATAGCAATTAAAAATAACACTAGGCGTTTCAGTTTCTTACAGATCATACCGGTTTTTGTTATTATAACCTGCATCATATCTATCTATCCATCTATCTATTTACATGTTTGTGTACAGTGTGTCCTTTATATCACTTTTTTAATTATGAAAGTTACTACCTTCATTTCTCAGTTTCCTGTAAGGATGGAGTGACAGGAGAGATCAGCATGTTTCAAGTCGATGAGGAACTCAGAGAAGCTGCATAGCTTGAAAAGGATGTTATTTATGCTAAAGATGACATGATGATCCAGCTCATCTACAAACACTTCAAAATGATTCAGATCATTCAAGAGGAAGCCAACCATTTATTTTCTCTTTTTACCTGCCAAGATGACTACAGATTTGAACAAAACACACACTCACCCACACACACAACTTTTATTTTGATAATTGTTTAATGTAGTATTTTTACACTTTACTGTAAGGCAGGGGTGTCAAACTCAGTTCCTGAAGGGCCGTAACCCTGCACGTTTTTAGTTGCAACCCTGCTTCAAAACACTTAAGTGAAAGTTTCAAACAAACCTGAAGGACTCAATTAGTTTGATCAGGTGTGTTTAATTAGGGTTAGAACTAAACTTTGCAAAGCTGCAGCCCTCCAGGAACTGAGTTTGACACCTGTTCTGTAAGGGAATGTAATTTGTCAAATAAAATTTACAGTCCAAATAAGTGCAGCGCAAATGTCTAGTTACTTGTATTGAAATATTTCAGGGTTTTTCCTTGTTCATAATGAGATGGAGGTGGTAAATCCAACTTCATCATTACCCATCAAATGTTATCTCCTCTTTAATCCTTTGCTCAAGCCTTTACTAATGGTCAGAAAGCAAGCCATTGTGTAAAGCTGGTTGATGCTCGCTGTAATAGAGAGAGATGATGACTGTTCAGCTTATGTTGCTTAACCCTGCAGATGAGATGCTCAAAGTGGACCCTCAGCCGAGCGATGGACACTGTCTCCCTCACCTAGTTGCTCTTCCTTTGAACACACATATCATGTTGAAGGATGCAAGTTGTGGACCTAAATCAGATGTAATGCATGTAGATGTATAAATTAGAAAGAAATGAAACTGCTTTAAAATGTATTAGGTTTTACATATAAAGTATACTTAAATTCATTAAAGTTCATGCTAGTTAATACTACAGTGTGCTGTTGCATTCATTAACAAAGTTGTAGATACTGCAATATATACAGTATAATACAGTTTATTATAGTTAGTGGTTCAAAAACGTAATATTGTTTACTATAAATGCTATTACAACTTCTTATTTCATGTGGGTTGAATCGTATCTTTAGAACCATATAACATGATTGAAAGCAGCTCCTAGATAACTCATAACTGTTTTCTTATATAAGAAACAAACAAGAGAAGCACCCAGCACAGTCCTTAGCTTAGCTAACAGTATTGACCATATAGATAATTATTAAAAAATCATAAATCATCCCATCTCATTGGCTGGCTCTAGCCAATAAACTGGCTTTGCTGCTCTTTTACTGGTATGTACATTACAGAAGATTTTTAACAAGAATCTCTTCAGAAAAGAGTTTAAATAAACCCTAACTAATGAAATAATCGTGGGAAATTATTATTTTGCACCTCAGTCCTGTTGGCTGCTGGCATTGTTCATTGGTCAGGCATCAGCCAATCAAACAGCTATACACCTGCCCCGCCCCTCCCCCGCCCCGCGCTGCTCACGCCTCTGCATCTGCGAGTGCACAGATGAGTTCTGCTACAGAGATTGCGGGAGATGTGTTGCAAAAGTCAGAGCGCGGGAGATTTGTAGTTGTACTGACGAATCTGAGAGGTTGTGAGTGCCGACCTGTGGTTGTAGAGCGAAGATGCAGTCAAATTTGCCTTGCACACGTGTGTCTGTCACTTTGTATTTGTGATTGACATTTTACAAATACACAACTATTAATCTGCAACTTCGAATTTAAAACACAAGTGTGTTGATTGTTGTGTGTGTGTGCAAATCGAGGATTTCAGCTGTTCACATCAGAGCTGTAAGTGTACATTTCAACCTACACATACAAATATTATTATCACAAGTGCTCACATTTACATTTGCAAGCTCTCGAGTATTGCTACTGATTTACTTTCATAGAATCGAGCCTTGTGGGACTCCACATGTCATGGGTGTCCACCTCGACCTATGATCACCTAAACTGACATAGTAACCTCTCCCTTCAAGGTAAGATCTGAACCATTTGAGGACCGTGCCAGACAGCCCAACCCATTTTTCCAGCCTATCCAGAAGTATGCTGTGATCGACGGTGTCAAATGCAGCACTGAGATCGAGCAATACCAGCACTGTTATTTTACCTGAATCTGTATTTTTAGGCGTATATCATTGATTATCTTTATAAGAGCGCTCTCTGTACTGTGATGTGCTCTGAACTCAGATTGAAAATTGTCTAAACACCCCCTGAAGTTTAAGAACTTGTTTACCTGGTTAAAAACAACTTTTTCAATGATTTTGCCAATGAAAGGGAGATTTGAGATTGGCCTGTAATTGCTCAATAGGGTGTTATCCAGGTTGCTCTTCTTCAAGAGGGGTTTAACAACTGCAGTTTTAAGTAAGTTTGGAAAAATCCCTGAGAGAAGTGAATCATTTACCACTTTTAGGAGATCCATTTCTAAACAGGTAAACACTGTTTTAAAGAATGATGTGGGGAACGTGTCAAGACTGCAGGTTGATGTTTTTATAATTTGCACAATCTCTTCTAAGATTTTACCGTTAATTGCCATGAAATCAGACATAATGTCTGACTTCTCAAGTTGTGGTTGAGCTTGTTTGACATCAACACAACTTGGCTGATTGGATGAGCTGATTGCCTTTCTGATATTATTGATCTTGTCAGTAAAGAAATGAGCAAACTCATTACATTTGCTTTCAGAAAGGAGCTCACTGGGAATCCGACTAGGGGTTTGTGAGCCTCTCTACTGTTGCAAAGAGTGTGCGAGCATTATTTACATTGTTGTTTATAAGGTTTGAAAAGAAAGTCTGTCTAGCAGTTTTTAGTTCCACATTAAAAGCATGAAGACTGTCTATATAGATATTATAATGGACTAGTAGTTTCGTCTTTCTCCACATACGCTCAGCTTTCCTGCATTGTCTTTTTTTTTCATTTGGACTGCTCTAGAGTTTCTCCACAGGACTCTCTCTTTACCTTTTTAGAATTTTAGAATTAAACAAATCAAGGAGAGAATCAACAAAATCTGCAGATATACTTGGTGCTAGCAATATGGCCTTCATAAACTGCTCACTAGTGTTCTCATTTATGCATCTCTTTTTGACAGAGACAGATCTGTCTTTAATAGCTGGAGGGATCAATATATCAAAGAAAATGCAGAAATGATCAGATAGTGCCACATCCTTAACAACAGTCGATGAAATGTGTAAACCCTTAGTTATAAGTAGGTCAAGAGTGTGTCCACGATTGTGTGTGGGTCCTTGAACATGCTGAGTCAGATCAAAAGTGTTCAAAACAGTCATCAGTTCTTTTACAGCATTGATTTCTGGATTATCAATGTGAATATTAAAATCCCCAGCAATACTAAAGTAATCAAATTCAGATGTTACTATTGATAACAGCTCTGTAAAATCATCAATAAAAGCTGGAGAATATTTTGGAGGTCTGTAGATAATGATCAGTAAGATGCGTGGAGACTCTTTTAGTACTATACTCAGATATTCAAATGACAAATAGTCACCAAATGACACTTGTTTACACTCATACACATATTTAAACAGGGCAGCGATGCCTCGACCTATCCTATTAACTCTGCAAACACTCAAAAAGTCAAAGTTTAAAGGAGCTGCTTCATACAGAACTGCTGCACTACAACTGTCATCCAGCCAAATTTCATTCAAAAGCATAAAATCAAGGCAATTTGTGTTGATAAATTCATTGACTAAAAGTGACTTATTATTGAGTGATCGAATGTTTAAAAGTTTAAAAAAACTTAACAGTTTTAGTTGTTTTCACTACAGAAGTCTCAGATATACATTAAATAGACACCAGATTTGAATGATTTGCTATACGGTCTGAAAGAGTCTTAGGTTTTCTGTCACGTAATAAGACACATATCTGCGCAGAGAAAGCTACAGACACACTGGGTTCCTGCTTGTTCTGTAAACATCTGACAAAGACACTGTTATCTGAGCAGGCACTCAAGACACATCAATGGCAGTTTTTAAGTTCACCAGCTAAAGATGAGGTGTTTTTTGGGACCTGGCGCTGTCGCAAAGACCTGAGGCCTCTCCTAGGTGTAGGGCAAGGTGGGCTTAGAGATGGGCGTGAGGCTTGCTGATTTTTGGTTGCTAACTGGGGGCTAGCAGCAATGGAGTGTGAGAGTTTAGTTCCAGCACACACCAGTTCCTCCATCTTTTTTGAAAAATCCAAGAGAGGCGAGCAAGGTGACAATGAGAAGGTGTCCAGTAACAGAGGCTGTGGGTCTGGGGTTTCTGGCTGCTAAGATATGTTCCCCTTCGGTTGGGGAACGGAAGTGCCATAGAGTGGATTAATTGAATCCACGAATGGGAGGATTCGGATCTGAAGCCTCTTGTCTGGAGAGTATTGAACGGGCCAATGAATGAAATTAATTGGCAGTGAAAGCTTGCGCAGGTGTGCGGCATCGGCAATTATCCCAGCATATAAGCACACCTGAAGCTAGCAAACGCCATCCTTTTCGCTTCAGATCCTTTCTGAGTGAGTCGATGGGGGTTCCTCTTGCTGTTCAGCACTTCAGAGCGAACGAGTGTGTCTCCTGGTCCAGAGTGGCAGACGGTCGAGCTGGGTTTCTCCCTTGCCTGCGGTTCTTTGGGTCCGGTCCTCCAGAGCGGTGCGTATTGTTGCAAACTTTCCTAAAAGAGCAACACAGTCGTGCAGCACGTCCTTTTCAGGATGGCGCTCCGACTGTGCGTTTCTGGATGCGGGGGTTTTCTGGCTCCGGATGATGGACACGATCACTGCATTGCATGTTTGGGGGTCCAGCATGTTAATGCGGTGCTCGCGGGCGGTTCATGTCGTCATTGCGATGCCATGACCGTTGCACAGCTAAGATCGCGGCTAACTTTCGCAAGAGAGCGAGCCACCCCAGTTGCCTCCTGTTTTAAAAAAGCAGCAGGCGCTCGGGCAGATCTGAGGGTTCCAGCGGGAGATAATCCGCCGCCCACGGGCTCGCGGACCTCTAGCTCCTCACGGCACTCCATCCAAGCTTCGGGTAGTGGGAGTGATCCGTCTAACCAGATGGTAGCTCTCACACTCGCTGACACCGGAGATCAGATGTCCTCCGCGGCATCGGAGGGTGGGCTTTCACTGTCCGACGAAGATCCGGACCCGCTCGCCCCCTCCGGGCATGTGAGCGCTGTCAAATCGGATCCTGAAGCGGACATGTTAGCCGTGCTTTCCGGGGCTGCTTCGGCCGTGGGGTTGGAGATGGTTTATCCCCCAGCTCCACGGCCGGACCGACTAGAGGGGTGCTACGTAGAGGACCAGAAGGCAAAGCCTTCGAAGGCTCTCGTCCCCTTCTTCCTGGAAGTGCACAGTAGGCTCACGCAGTCTTGGAGGGCACCTTTCTCTGCCCGTGCTGCGTGTACCTCCGCCCTCACCGCCCTTGACGGCGGAGCTGCCAGGGGGTATGAGGCGATCCCGTCAGTGGAGCGCGCTATCGCGGTCAATCTTTGTCCGCGCGGCGCCTCTACGTGGCGGGTTTGCCCCGCCTCCCGTCCAAAGCCTGTAGGTTGTCTGCCTCCCTCGCTTATAAGCTTATAAGGCTGCGGGCCAGGCTGCTTCTGCTTTGCACGTGATGGCCACCTACCAGCGCTACCAAGCACAGGCGCTGGCCGAGCTGCACGAGGGCGGGTCCAACCCAAGCTTATTACATGAGCTGCGCACCGCGACCGACTATGCTATTCGGACTACTAAGTCCGCCGCGTGTGCGCTGGGGAGGACGATGTCCACACTTGTGGTTCAGGAACGCCATCTCTGGCTAAACCTGGCCGATATGCGCGATGTTGACAAAGTTCGCTTTCTTGACTCGCCC
Source organism: Danio rerio (assembly GCF_052040795.2). NCBI lineage: Eukaryota > Metazoa > Chordata > Actinopteri > Cypriniformes > Danionidae > Danio > Danio rerio. The sequence goes on along the minus strand of NC_141034.1, from coordinate 16,293,598 downwards.
ATATCCCAGGCTGGCCTGTTCGGCGACACCGTCGGTGAATTCACCCAGGAATTCAAGGCGGTGAAAGAGCAGTCGGATGCGATGGGCAATGTCATCTATCGGCGTGGCCGTAAGCCCACTCCGCCCGCCGAGCCATCCACCTCCGCTGTTCCTTGCCGAGGGCGCCCGCCAACGAGTGCTGCCCCGCCCCCGCCTGCGCCTCCGGCCAAGCGGGCGCGGCGTACACCTCGAAAGCAGGCAGCCCCTCCTGCCCAGGGCGCCGTTAAGTCCGGTAAACGGACCGCGAAGCATCCCTGAGACAGGCCATCCGGAGAAGAGGAAACTTGCTCTTTCCTCGCTGGAGGGCGGGGCCCCAATAACAACGGTACTTTTCAGTGCCACCAAAACATCAGTAAAAGAGCACTTTTCCCCTTCCCCGGATGTGACTGCACAAGTTCTGCCAGTCCGGGACGCGCTGCCTTCCGGCTCGCAGACTCTACGTGCTTCGCCAGTGGCTCACGAGCACTGGGGGGACGGTCTCCCTTCCCTCAGCCCTCCAGCCCCCTCTTCGGAGTCAGGGTGCGGAGCCAGAGCGAATCGCTCTCCTCCAGCTCTTCTGCGGGACCCTCGTGCTTCCCGGATCAGCACACCCACTCCGCGCTGCCCCACCACTGGTACGTCAGTGATTGTAGCGATGACTCCATTAGCGAGGGCTCTGCCTGGCTGGTTAGCGCGGGCCAGCCCCTCGCGGTGGCTCATACGCACAATCAGACTCGGTTACACGATTCAGTTCGCGAAACGGCCCCCAAGTTTACGGGAGTGTATTTCTCCAGGGTCAACCCCCTGTCCGCCCCTGTCTTGCGAGAGGAGATTGCTGCCCTCCTGGCGAAGGGTGCAATCGAGCCGGTTCCTCCAGCCGAGATGGAGAGTGGGTTTTACAGCCCATACTTTATCGTACCCAAAAAGAGCGGTGGGTCACGGCCAATCCTAGATCTGCGCGTTTTGAACCGCTGTCTGCACAGGCTGCCGTTCAGAATGCTCACGCAGAGGCGCATTCTCCAATGCGTTCGTCCTCAGGATTGGTTTGCAGCCATAGACCTGAAGGACGCGTATTTCCATGTCTCCATTCTTCCACGCCACCGCCAATTTCTGAGGTTTGCGTTCGAGGGTCGAGCGTGGCAGTACAAGGTCCTCCCCTTCGGGCTCTCTCTGTCTCCGCGGGTCTTTACCAAACTCGCGGAGGGTGCCCTAGCGCCCCTTCGGCTCGCGGGCATCCGCATACTCAATTATCTCGACGACTGGCTGATTTTAGCCCACTCGCGGGAGCAACTGATTGTGCACAGGGACAAGGTGCTTCGGCATCTCCGCCTACTGGGGCTTCAGGTCAACCGAGAAAAGAGCAAACTCGCCCCCGTGCAGAGGATTTCTTTTCTCGGGATGGAGCTGGACCCGATCACCATGGTAGCGCACCTCTCCGAGGAACGCGCTCGCCTGTTGCTGAACTGTCTGAGGGAGCTCGACAGCAAACTAGTGGTCCCACTGAAGTTCTTTCAGAGGCTCCTGGGGCATATGGCATCCGCAGCCGCCGTCACGCCGCTCGGGTTGCTCCATATGAGACCACTTCAGCACTGGCTTCACGATCGGGTCCCCAGACGCGCATGGCACGCGGGCACACACCGGGTCTCGGTTACTGCGCTGTGTCGCCGCGCCCTCAGCCCTTGGAACGACCCCTCGTTCCTTCAGGCTGGTGTGCCTCTAGGACAGGCGTCCAGCCATGTTGTTGTTTCAACAGATGCTTCCAACACGGGTTGGGGGGCCGTGTGTCGCGGGCATGCGGCTGCGGGCCTGTGGAAGGGTGCCCAGTTGCATTGGCATATCAATTGCCTAGAGCTGTTGGCAGTGTTCCTCGCTCTCCACTGCTTTTTACCGGTGCTGGAGCGGCAACACGTACTGGTCAGGACGGACAGTATGGCGGCGGCGGCGTATATCAACCGCATGGGGGGTATGCGCTCTCGCTGCATGTCTCAGCTCGCCCGCCGTCTGCTCCTCTGGAGTCACCCGCGGCTGAAATCGCTGCGCGCCATTCACGTTCCAGGCACGCTCAATCGTGCAGCCGATGCGCTCTCACGACAGCTGTTACGCCCTGGAGAATGGAGACTCCACCCCGAGTCTGTTCAGCTGATATGGGCGCGATTCGGGGAGGCCCAGATCGATCTGTTTGCTTCCCCCGAGAACGCTCATTGCCAGTTGTTTTTTTCCCTGATCGTGGGCTCTCTCGGCACGGATGCACTGGCCCACAGCTGGCCTCGGGGCATGCGCAAGTATGCGTTTCCCCCAGTGAGCCTGCTCGCGCAGTTTCTGTGCAAGGTCAGGGAGGACGAGGAACAGGTTCTGCTAGTTGCGCCACTTTGGCCCAACCGGACCTGGATATCAGAGCTCTCACTCCTCGCGACGGCCCTCCCCTGGCGGATCCCTTTGAGAGAGGACCTACTCTCTCAGGGACAGGGCACCATCTGGCACCCTCGCCCCGATCTTTGGAACCTCCACGTGTGGTCCTTAGACGCGAGGAAGACTTAGGTAACCTACCGACTGCGGTGGTTAATACCATCACTCAGGCTAGAGCCCCCTCCACGAGGCGCGCCTACGCCCTGAAGTGGAGTCTATTCACTGAATGGTGTGTCTCTCGCAGAGAAGACCCCCGAAATTGCCAGATTAGTGTTGTGCTCTCTTTTCTTCAAGAGAAGTTGGACAGCAGGCTGTCGCCCTCCACTCTCACGGTTTACGTGGCCGCCATCTCTGCTTATCATAGCGCGGTAGCTGGCGGCACCGTGGGAAAGCATAACCTCATCATCCAGTTCCTTAAGGGTGCTAGGCGAATTAATCCATCTCGCCCCCCTCTCATGCCCTCTTGGGATCTCGCCCTCGTTCTCACGAGTTTGCGATCCGATCCCTTTGAGCCACTCGAATCAGTATCTCTAAGATTTCTGTCCCTGAAGACAGCTCTGCAGGTTGCGTTGGCCTACATCAAGAGGGTCGGGGACCTGGAGGCATTTTCGGTCAGTGACTCGTGCCTGGAATTCGGGCCGGATTACTCTCACGTCATCCTGAGACCCCGCCCCGGTTATGTGCCCAAGGTTCCAACCACCCCCTTTAGAGATCAGGTAGTGAACCTGCAAGCGCTGCCCCCGGAGGAGGCAGACCCAGCCCTTTCTTTACTTTGTCCAGTTCGCGCTCTGCGCATTTATGTGGACCGTACTCAGAATTTTAGATCATCTGAGCAGCTCTTTGTCTGTTATGGCGGTCGGCAGCAGGGAAGTGCCGTATCGAAACAAAGATTATCCCACTGGATTGTGGATGCCATTTCACTCGCTTATTCGAGTCGAGGTCAGCCGTGTCCCCCGGGAGTACGTGAACACTCCACTCAGAGCGTTGCATCCTCTTGGGCGCGTGCACGTGGCGCCTCTCTAACAGACATCTGTAGAGCTGCGGGCTGGGCGACACCCAACACATTTGCAAGGTTTTACAATCTGCGAGTGGAGCCGGTTTCCTCAAGGGTATTAGGTAACCCTTTGGTGATTGAGGAAACAACTCGGTAGGGTGTTGAAACACGCTTGCTGCGCCATTCTCCCTAACACGGAGGTACGTGCGCCTTTTTATCTGTCAGTAAAGTTCCCCGTCAGGTGAGCCCTGCAGATTCCTCCGTGGCCCCCAGCACTGACTCAGCGGAGGAGTCACTTGCTGGCCCACTACGTTGTAGGTCTGCCTGCTGGTCAGCCCGCGTTTTGGGTATAGGTGCCTGCTATGCGTGATCCCCACTAGGCGATCCCATATGCTTATTCCGCCACGGTTAAGTCCCCCCCCTGGGCGGACCCGTGTCTTCCCTCTCCGCTAACCACTCTTTTGCTATGCATACTCCTCCTTTTTTAGGGCTAGTCCATATGTAAATTCTGCCATCTATCCCCCCCTTGGGTAACGGATGGCCTCCGCAGCGTCCTCCCTATCGGGATTGCACGCTTCATCGGGGGCGTTGGTAAGGTGCAGTCATTATGGCGCTTTCCATACTTCTCCCATTCGTGGATTCAATTAATCTACTCTATGGCACTGAAGTTTCCCAACCGAAGGGGAACGTTCGAGGTTACAGAAGTAAACCTTCGTTCCCCGAGGAGGGGAACGGAAGTGCCATACTCCGTCGCCATAATGACTGTCCCTTAGCTGTTTGAAAGTCTCTTCAGCTTAAAAGGATGGCGTTTGCTAGCTTCAGGTGTGCTTATATGCTGGGATAATTGCCGATGCCGCACACCTGCGCAAGCTTACGCTGCCAATTAATTTTATTCATTGGCCCGTTCAATACTCTCCAGACAAGCGGCTTCTGATCCGAATCCTCCCATTCGTGGATTCAATTAATCCACTCTATGGCACTTCCGTTCCCCTCCTCGGGGAACGAAGGGTTACTTCTGTAACCTCGAACGTTTACCTGGCTGTTTTCCTCGGGATCATCCATGAGTGCTGAGACTTGATGCTGTTCTGATACATCACAGTCTGCCTGTGTTGAGCTCAGTGTGCAGGGCTCAGACGGCAGTTTGTCCGTTATCAGTGGTTGTTGTGGCTGCGTGGTGTTATCTCTGTCCTTGTAGGATGCGTCAGCCACAAGTCCACTCAGGAGCTGATTTGAAGTCCAGTGGTCAACCGGACATTTGCTAGGTGAGTGTGTGTCATTCAGTTCAGTGGCATACACAGCTGATGGATGATGGAGGGAGAAGAGGATGTTGTCTTTCTGCACTTTTGCACCAAGCTTGTTTGGATGAAGGCCGTCTGATGTAAACAGCTGTCTTTGGTTCTAGAAGAGATTGAAGTTGTCAATAAAATTCAGTCTTTTCATGTTACATATTTTCTGCAGCCATGCATTTAGACCAAGGAGCCTTGAAAACATATTTGTCCCTCTTGCAGGGAGTGGTCCACTGAACGGCTGAATTTTCAATCTTTCAACTGTTTCCAAAAGCTCACAGAAATCTCTCTTGAGCAGTTCTGACTGTTCCTTCCGAATATCATTCTTCCCCACATGGATGATAATCCGTTTTGCAGTCTCATGTTTCCTTAATATGTTCTCAAGTTCTTTATTTATATCAGAAACTGTGGCATGAGGAAAGCAATATGTCATGGTAGCTCTGCTCCTAAAATTTTTAATTATTGAGTCTCCAACAATCAATGTTCTTATCTCTGTTGCAATCGGAGCAGAATGCCTCTGTCTAGTCGGCCTTGAGCCTCTGTTCAGAGCAAAGTTAATTGCTGAGTCATGCGATCTCTGTCTAACTGCATTTGGGGATTCTTCACCCATATTACTCAAAACTTCATATCTGTTCTGAAGCTGTATTTGAGTCCGAGCTGTATTTGGGGTAGAGAACGCTAATGCAGCAGCGTATGCCCTTAGTGATCTGACCCCACGAGTACCCTTTGGTCTCGCACCTTGTTTATGCCATAGTTCACGCTGATTTTCAACAGTTTCAATCTGTTTTTCTGTTCTCAAAACAGTAGCTGGAGTAGATTTATAGGGCTTACCGGCTGAATGCTGTGAGGCTCCACGATGAACCGGTCCCTGTGTAATTTGACAGTTCTGGTTGGATCGCAAGTAACTTTGTTTCAAAAACTGCAATCTTTTGTAAAAGTTTGTGGCAGTTGGTGCAGCAGGGAGATTCCAAATCAATATGATCCAGAGCCATTTTCACAGCCGTGTTTTCCCGTCTCAGGAATGAAAGTAGCTGGTAGCGGGAGGATTGTTTAGATGATAATTCCTCTTTTGTTGGTAAAGTTGTACTCCAGAAAGTTTGTAAATTCGATGTTGATCTTCAAGCTGTTTCGTTTGAGCACTGTGCTGTTAGGCTCAAGTTAAGTAGGCTAATGTAATGTTAATCGAAGAATGCAAATCATGCATTCATGCTAACAAATGGTCAAACGAATTGTAAAATATTAAAGTAACAAAGTAACATACAAATGTTAAAGTAACATGAATTAACTTCAAAATTGCCTTGGCAATTTAGAAGTACTCCAACAGAGATCCCATTTACTATAGCAAAGAAGGCTATTTTTATTATTATTTTTTTATTATTTGTTTTGAGCAATGTGTCAAAACCTTCTCCTCCAATCAGATTGGCACTTTTGTTGACATGCCCAGAGCTGCTGAAGTTACAGTAAACAGCACGTGGAGACGCTTAAGCACAAAACTGTCGATGTGAGCGCACACTGAAGAAAATGCCCGGAGGCGATATAAATGTGGAGCTGCTTATTGCTCTGTGAACATTAATAAAGCTTGAGCTGCTACTTGAACCATCCATGCTTATTCGAGTTACCAGTAACTTTAACAACAAGCATGTGAACTTTCTCTCTTCCTCTTCTTCTGTGTTATAAGCGGGGTGTAAGAAGCTTAAAGTTGCCATCTAACGTCATTGAGTGATTTTGCATATATATGAGTATGTATATATGTGCAAAATCACTCCTTGACGTTAGATGGCGATATATACTAGTGTATACTATATATATATATATATATATATATATATATATATATATATATATATATATATATATATATATATGTATATATATATATATACTAGTGCTGTCAAAAGTAGTGCGTTAACGCATGCGATTAATTTGAAATAATTTACGCGTAAAAAAAAATAATCGCAATTAACACAGATGTTGCAATTAACTTTTAGATGATCAAAAATCGCTGCTAACTTGGGAGACTCTTAAAAAGAGTATTATCTTAATCATATTAAAATTGGAGTATTGGTATCCATGTACATGTACTCAGAATGTGTAAGATGAAGTCGCGAGCTGTCAAAGACACCTCTCCTTTCAGCATGACTCCTCCAATGTTTTATTCAGTTTGACGTGTTTCCGGCTTTAACGCAACTTTGTAAGGTGTCTGCTTTGCGTTGTTGTGTCAGAATCCTTGTGAAATACAGCCATACTTTAGAACGCTTAGTTTAAGCGTTTTGCGTGTGTGTGTGTGTGTGTGTGTGTGTGTGTGTGTCAGGGGTGTCCATAAAGCACAGACCCTTACAGGAGCAGGTGCTCAACAAGATCGCAAAGTGAAAAGCAAGTCCCTCCTGAGAGAGGCACCTCAGCCAATAAGGGCAGAGGGGCAGTGGCTCTAGCCACCGGGCCACCCCCCTGTGCACGGCCCTGGTCTTTGTGTGCGTGCACGCGTGCGTTTCTTAGCAACAAACCTGCCTAAACGTCGTTGTCTGTAGCCACTAAATAAAAAAGTTACAAATTGCCATGAGATTGCGTTGCACTCTCAGCTCACATCATTCAAAAGAAAAGGTCAACAGACTGGATTGTCTTAGCAACTGGATGAATGTAAAGGAGGACTAAGCTAATTTTTTTTTACTTTATAATTAATGTTCTCAACGCACAGCATTACAACTTTACAATGAGTAAAATTGTTTGTATTCAATTCTTTATTGTTATTATAATAACATTGTTATTATACACACACACACACATATATATATATATGTAAACATTAAAGAGTAAACAAGTGCTCACTTTAAGTTAGTGTAAAGCAGGAATATTTCCTGCTTATTTTGTAGGGGACAGTCAATTAGAATTGCTTCGGAAATTTGAATATGCAAAGGATCTTTGTCCTTACTTTCAAATTATTTTTAAGTCTCCTTACACACAAATGGGTGTATGAGGTTGCTCACCCCTTTGTGTTGACAACACTAAAGAAACAGTAAGGTTGGGCTTCAGTTTCAGTCTGTTATACACGGTGGCTTCCTGAAGATAAATTACACATGTGAGACTTGATTTTGTCTACCATGTACCGTCCTCACTGAATCTAATTAAGTGAGGGAGACTCCCCTACTTCCTGACAGCTCAAAGAAAAATACACTGCCAATTAGTATGCAAAAATAATTAAACAATTTATTTTTAGTTGTGTTTGTGTGTATATGTCTTAGTTGGGTAACTCAATAAAATGAAATTTGAAAAAATGTACCGTCTCTGTTTACTTCTTAAATTTTTCACAATAACCTCCAAATTCAACAGTTGAACTATATGGATTAAGATAGCTTACAACTAACCCTTTAAAAGAAAATCAAAAAATCCTTTTTACAATTCACTTTTTCATTCACCCATATGACAATTTCTTAATTGGCAATTTAATAACTTGTAAACCCCAAAAGTGCTGAGATCAAAACATACACAATGTTACTTAATGTTTCAGCAGAATAAACACTTATATGAGCAGTCCCTTTAGCTGTTTACTCACAGTTTTACTCACAGTTTACGTTGTTTTGTGGCCCACTTCACTCACCACAATTCACACTTTTAGTTCAGATGCAAAAATAAAATGAAAAAGAGAAAAATATCAGCCTCAAAAATATTTAGGGTGCGTTGTCACAATGTGGGGTGCGTTGAAATACTAAGATGAGGAAATATCAGCCGTTGACTTCCAATGAATAAAATATATTGACTCAGTCTCTTGAAATTTTCCAAATAAAAGTGTATATGAAAAAAATAAGCTTGAGATGAATCAAGGAGAGATGTCACTTAGATGGCAGGGTATATAAAAAAAATATTTGTAATATCAAATCTTCGTTGTTCTGTTTTACATCATTCTGCAGCCATTTCAGTCTCACGTGCTCGATTACGAGCAAAAGGGTAGAAAATTAACACGTGAGCAGTGATGTAGTTAGTCTCTGACACAATTTCTCACTTGCAAAAATGTAAGGATCGCAAAAGGCCAAACAAAACTAAAGACAGGCTGTAAACGTTTGCAAATTACAATGATATTTGCACTCAAAACGAACTCACGGCTTTAGTGGCATTCACTCTAACTGCGTCACTATAGCGGCTAGAAACACTGAAAGTAAACCCTTTACAAGACGAAGCACAGATCACAGTCTGGTCTCACACTTTCACAGACAGTGCTGTCGCCCTTTATTCAACTTTAGCCGCGATAATCTTCTTCTGAAGCACCTTATCAAACAGCTTTTTGAACACGACACCGCACTCTTCCTCCGTGACGCACTCAGACACCGCGCTCTCCTTCGTCTCTCACTCACTCGCGATCTCCCGGAACATGCGAGAAAGCACAGAATACCTGTCAAAATAAAGGCCCGCAAACCAGTCACCATTGAAGACAATGTATATGTGTATATATACATCTGTCACATTCCCCCCTGCTAAACCCTGCCATTGCAGTGACATCTCCAACAGGTTCACCTCTGAAACACAAAACAACATGTTAGAACATCACATAACACACGTATAACTTTGTCATACCCTGAAGTTACAAAAAAAAAAACTCTTATTTCTTAACATAGTCACTCCTGTACCTCACTGGTAAGATACCTTTGTTTTGCCTCTGAGATCGTCTAAGCTCAGGAATACTTTCTGTTTCAACTTCTGACACATCAGCATCATCGGAGTCATCTTGTACTCTAAACTCTGAGTTAGCTACTGTATCCTGATTTTCAATACCATCACCCATCTCTACTTCCTCTAATTCACTTCGACCCACCCCTGTGTGTGTATAGTGACTGGAATGTGGTAAGGTTTCAGGAAAGCAAACGATGTCAGCTTCCTATTGAGCCGTTGTGCATGCTGTCTAGTAGGTGAGAAAAACAAACAGTGCCGCAGCTGATCTCGATGCATTACTTTTGTAGAACCACCCTTTTCTGGCTTGATAGTGAATACAGGTGTGTCTGCATGATTTTGCTTTAACACAATGTATGGTGTGCACTCCCATTTATCCTGTATTTTGTTTCTACCAAGATATTTATGATTGCACAGTAGCACCCGATCTCCAGGTCTCACAAGGGCTCCAAATGACTTGCGGTCATAAATCCTCTTTCTTCTCCTGGAGGCCTCTTGAGATGCAGTGTTTGCAATCTCCACTGCTGTCTTCAACCTTGTGTGATGTGCCTTCACCCAGTCATCTAGGTTTTCCACCTCATCCTCTTCTAACATGTTTTCTCCCATAATATCCATTGGTAAACCTGCATCCCTTCCAAGCATTAAATAGAATGGGGAATAGCCAGTGGATGAATAGACATGACTGTTGTAAGCCAGTACAAGCTCAGGAAGGTGAGTCTTCCAATCTGTCTTCTTTTCAGGGGGCAAGGTTCAGAGCAAATCATGCATGGTACGGTTAAATCTCTCACATTGAGAGTTTCCCTGTGGATGGTATGGGCTGGTGCGACTTTTTCCTATACCATAGATCTTACAGACCTCCTTGATCACCCTGGCCTCAAAACACCTGCCCTGGTCAGAATGCAGGCGAGCTGGACATCCATAATAAACAAACCAGTGTTTGAGAAGGGCTTTTGCTGTGGTGTTGGCTGTCTGGTTCTTAGTAGGCAGAGCGACTGTGAATCTAGTAAACATATCTGTGAGGACAAGCACATTTTCATTCCCTCCAGAAGATTGCTCAAGCTGGTGTAGTCCATGGCAAGGACCTCCAATGGAACAGAGACATTACTGCACGTCATGGGAGCTCTCAATCTGGGGAATACATCTTTGGCCAGTGTGCATCTTTTACACAGACTAGTCCAGTGTGGAACATCCGTGGACATAGTGGGCCAGTAATAGTGTCGTCTCATCCAAGCCAATGTGCTTTTCCCTCCCAAATGACCCCCATGTTCATGCTGTCCCTCATACACTTCATGCTGCAAGATCCCAGGCACAACCATTTGCCAGATCTCTTCTCCATCTCTAGGATCCAGAATTAGTCTGAAAAGAACTCCTTGAAGCAGCTTAAATCTGTCAAATTCTTTTGCTAACTTCCTCAATTTTGGCTCCATGTTAGCACAATCCATTTTGCTTGGCCTCCTTCTCTCAGATACTGCCTTATAAATGGGACCAACTACCATATCATTCTTTTGCTGCTTCATTCACTTATTTCTCCTTTAATGGATGCCTGCATTGCAACTTTACACTCAGTTTCCTTGTCAATCCTGTTGCCTGGCCACAAGCATGCTCTCACTTCATCAGCTCCCAATCGGATAAAATCCTTCTCACTATCATCTTTTTCTGGTTCTTCTGTAGAGGGTATTCTTGACAGGGCATCTGCGTTTGTGTTGTGTCGGCCCGATTTATAACACACTTCAAAGTTGTACTCCGCTAGCTGCGCTACCCAGCGTTGCTCCACCACTCCAAGATTAGCAGAGTAAAGGTACCGTAGCGGATTGTGATCAGTCACCACAGTAAACTTTGAATACATAAGGTATTCCTTAAATTTTTCTGTGACTGCCCACTTTAACGCAAGTAGTTCCAACTTGAATGCGCTGTACTTTTTGTCATTCTTTTCTGAACCCCTTAGACCTCGGCTAGCATAGGCCACCACAAGTTCAAGCCCTTCCTGTTTCTGACTAAGAACAGCCCCCAGTCCATGACGGCTTCCATCTGTGGTGAGCATAAAGGGCTTACTGAAGTCGGGATAGGCCAGGATAGGAGGTGACATTAAATGCCCTTTTAATTCATCCAGGGCAATCTGGCATTCTGGGCTCCATGTAAATGTTCCTGTGGACTTGCACCCTTTTCCTCCACTTATCAGAGCATGTAGTGGCTTAGCAATTTGAGCAAACCTTGGGACAAATCTTCGGTAGTAGCTTAAAAACCCAAGCACTTGTCTGACTTCCCTCACATTGCTGGGAACAGGCCACATGTCCAACACTTTAACCTTCTCATTGTCCACTTCTATGCCTTCAGCAGAGATCTGGTGCCCCAAAAACTTCACCTCAGGCTTAAGAAGAAAGCACTTGCTTGGCTTTAACTTTAAACCATGCTGCTTGAGACAATTAAAGACAAGTTCCAACCTCTCACAATGACTCTCAAAATCCCTGGAAAAGATGATAATATCCAGGTAGACCAGAAGGATGTCAAATGACAAGTCACCAAGCACCACACCCATTAGGTGCTGAAAGGTGGCCAGGGCGTTGCACAACCCGAAGGGCATTCTGGTCCACTCAAACAGGCCAAATGGGGTGGTGACAGCTGTCTTCTCCCTGTCCTTCTCACTTAGAGCCACCTGGAAATACCCAGCAGTCAAATCCAATGTGGAAAATAGTTTAGCATTGCCTAAGGCATCCAATGACTCATTCACTCTTGGAAGCGGATATGCATCCTTGCATGTCACTGTGTTCAGCTTCTGATAATCGCAGCAGAACCGCACACTGCCATCTTTCTTCATAACAATAACTGCCGGTGAGGCCCATGGGCTACTGCTCTCTTTGAGAATTCCTTGGGATACTAGACCTTGGACATGTCTTTTGACCTCTTGAAAGATCTGCGGTGGCACCCCACAATGTTGTTGTTTTATTGGAGGTGCTTTACCAGTTGGAATAGCTTGCACCACCGCTGTGGTGTAACCATAATCTTGGTCATTCATCAAAAAGACATCTCTGTGTTTTGATAACAACTCAGTGAGTCTTTCACATTGCTCTGGTGTAAGGCCTTCATAGTTAACTTGCACTGGAGGTTGCACATGTAATTTCTCATTACCCTCAGTAACCTCCAACTTGACTTGCTGTAATTCTTTGACATGGAGTATACCATCATCTTCCTCAAACTCAAGCACATCCTTTGTGACCACCTCCTTTGGCTTATAAATGGATGCCACTCTAGAACAGGGTGTACACACAGGGACTTTTCTACCTTCTGTTTTAGCAAGAATGTGAGCCACCAGGAGTCCTTTTGGTTAAGTTGTTCCAACTGCAGGTTCAACTAGAACATCACTTTTTAGTCTTGGCGGTACACCACAGCGACCCTCCAGAACTTTTTCACAATGGGGAGGAATAGTAACAGCTTGTCTTCCAGCAATCTTGACATATCTAATCCTCCCATCGGGTCCTAGGTGTTTTGCTTCTTTTTCTACTCTGGCAAGAATTCTTTGAACCTGAGCTTCATCTGGACGATTATACTTGTGTACACGTTCCATTCGATCTGCTGAAATGAACAAGGACTGAACTTCAGTAAGTATATTCATACCAATAATCCCAGACACTCCTTTTATTTCCTTGACGTCAGGGCTTGTATAAGTCAGAACAAATATACGCCTCTTAGGAAGCACCTTTCCCAAACATTCTACATTTGCCTGTAAGCAACCTAACACAGGGATTTCTAATCCATTTGCTGCAGTCAATTTAACCCAACATGCGGAAGACAACTTTAACTTTTGCTCCTCAAAGTGTTCTCTGAAGTGGGACTCAGAAATGGTGGACACCTCAGACCTTGTATCGAGAAGGCACTTAGTCTTGACACCTGTTATTTTCACCTCCACAGTTAGACAATCTCCAAAAGCACTGTCTTTCAGTTTTTCAGCAGTCTCATCAGCTAGCCATTCTGCAGTATGACATCTAATCAAAGAGGGTCCGGGGCCTTTCTGTACAGCAACTCCTGAGTCATTTCCTCTAGCAACAGTTGACTCCATTGTATTTTGTGATGGAGCTAGTTCTCTTACTGGCTTGACACTCTGTGGACAACGGCGGCTGGTGTGTCCGGGTTCTCCACAGGAGTAACAAATATAGCGACCTTCACTGTCTTTTAATGGCTGTTTTTTTAGACAACTCTGCTGTGGTCTATTCCACTCTTTTGAATGCACAATTTGATATAATTCTTCCTGGCGAGCTGCTATTTTTTAAATCTCCTCATGCAGTTTCTCCAAAGACAAAGTAGAGTGAGTATCCTGCCCTGCAGTTGCATTCACAACCCCTCTAGCGTGAGTATTGACTCGAATATTACTAGCAGGCTGCGCTTCCTCCTCTTCTGACCAGGTGATTGCTGCTTGCATTAGCTCCACAAAACTCATATTTGGCTCTGCCTTAACCCTGCGTTTCATCTCCCGACGCAAGAAATACTCTCTTTGTTTCAGCATCAGCCACCCTTTCTGGCTCTCTGCGCTGCACACAACTAAGCCTTTCCCGAAGATCATAGGCATAGGAGCGTATTGTTTCTCCTGCATTCTGAGCACGATCATAAAAGTCTTTAAGCCTAGTACCAATAGGCACTTTATCACCATAGGTGTCAAGGAGAACTTCAAACATATTGTCAGTCAACTCCACTTTCCCTTCCATCATAAACTTTACTGTGGCTTTGGCTTCATCTTTTAGGTGCTGTTTCACCAGCTTAACCCGGTCCTCAGTGGGCACTCTCATAACTTGAAATGAAGACTTCATCGATGACACCCATTCTTCAACACTCAGTTCCCCAGGCTTTGACACCCTGCCAGTGAATTCAGGGAGTTTACGATCCCGAGGTATATAAATGGCTTGTGCAGCGGCCTGACTTTCAATTAAATAGTAGAAACAGTAGGGTTGGGCTTCAGTTTCAGTCTGTTATACACGGTGGCTTCCTGAAGATAAATTACACATGTGAGACTTGACTTTATCTACTATGTACCGTCCTCACTGAATCTAATAAAGTGAGGGAGACTCCCCTACTTCCTGACAGCTCAAAGAAAAATACACTACCAATTAGTATGCAAAAATAATTAAACAATTTATTTTTAGTTGTGTTTGTGTGTATATGTCTTAGTTGGGTAACTCAATAAAATGAAATTTAAATAAATGTACCGTCTCTGTATACTTCTTAAATTTCTCACAATAACCTCCAAAATCAACAGTTGAACTATATGGATTAAGATAGCTTACAACAAACCCTTTAAAAGAAAATCAGAAAACCCTTTTTACAATTCACTTTTTCATTCACCCATATGACAATTTCTTAATTGGCAATTTAATAACTTGTAAACCCCAAAAGTGCTGAGATCAAAACATACACAATGTTACTCAATGTTTTAGCAGAATAAACACTTATATGAGCAGTCCCTTTAGCTGTTTACTCACAGTTTTACTCACAGTTTACGTTGTTTTGTGGCCCACTTCACTCACCACAATTCACACTTTTAGTTCAGATGCAAAAATAAAATGAAAAAGAGAAAAATATCAGCCTCAAAAATATTTAGGGTGCGTTGTCACAACGTGGGGTGCGTTGAAATACTAAGATGAGGAAATATCAGCCGTTGACTTCCAATGAATAAAATATATTGACTCAGTCTCTTGAAATTTTCCAAATAAAAGTGTATATGAAAAAAATAAGCTTGAGATGAATCAGGGAGAGATGTCACTTAGATGGCAGGATATATAAAAAAAACTATTTGTAGTATCAAATCTTCGTCGTTCTGTTTTACATCATTCTGCAGCCATTTCAGTCTCACATGCTTGATTATGAGCAAAAGGGTAGGATTTCTCACTTGCAAAAATGTAAGGATCGCAAAAGGCCAAACAAAACTAAAGACAGGCTGTAAACGTTTACAAATTACAACGATATTTGCACTCAAAACGAACTCACGGCTTCAGTGGCATTCACTCTAACTGCGTCACTATAGCGGCTAGAAACACTGAAAGAAAACCCTTTGCAAGACGAAGCACAAATCACAGTCTGGTCTCACACTTTCAAAGACAGTGCTGACGCCCTTTATTCAACTTTAGCCGTGAAAATCTTCTTCTGAAGCACCTTATCAAACAGCTTTTTGAACACGACACCGCACTCTTCCTCCGTGACGCACTCAGACACCGCGCTCTCCTTCGTCTCTCTTTCACTCACTCGCGATCTCCCGGAACATGCGAGAAAGCACAGAATACCTGTCAAAATAAAGGCCCAAAAACCGGTCACCATTCAAGACAATGTATATGTGTATATATACATCTGTCACATTAGAGAAAAATCAAATATTAACCAAAGCTAGAAGGAAACAAAGCAAAATAAACAGGAGCAAAAGCATGGCCCTTTTCACAAGCAAACACTGCTGGCTTTTTATAGAGTGTTAACCAGGTGTTCCCAAATTGTGCAGATTGTTGTCTTCGGCTGATCAGTGGGTTGGTCTCAGAGACTCGTCACAACTTTAACTGCAGTTCAGCAGTTCACTTTTATTTAGCAACATATTGTTCATGCCTCGTGAAAATTATTGGATAAAAAATATGAAGTAAGGAATGCTGGAAGAGTGCTGATTTAATGGAATTTGATACCGCATGGTGAATGGAAAGAAAAACCTCCACATTTTGGAACTCGTGGTTCTTTTAAAGGGTCACGAAACACCAAAACACATTTTTTGAGCTGTTGACAGTCGTATATGTGTCCCACACTGCTAAAAACACTATTAGGACACCTATATTTCACTAAAAAGTGTAAATTGGTTGTTTTTGCGTTATTTCAAGCAAATTCGTACTTCCTGTTTGAAATGAATTTTTGAAGCTGCGTCACGGTCATGACATAATAGCGTTGTATTCCACCGTGCAGACTGGGCGTCTGTGCCAGAGTGTGTCCTATTACGTCTTACAGTGTGATGCATTAATGCATGAGTAAGGCTTGGTTCAAACCAATCAGCGTGCTCTATTGTGCAACTTCATTAATATTCATTAGTGTCACCGTGTTTACACCACAGAGACACCTCGTTGTGTTGGCAAAACAAGCGTGAAGTGTTGCTTTTATAGTTTGCTGCCATTAAGTTTCGTTTTCATTTTCTCTCTGTGAGAGCTCATCTGGATCACGTGTGGATTAACAGTGTACGCGACGCTTGACAACAATAACTTACATGTCTAAGGAGGATTATTGTTTACCTAAGAGCTGTTCTCATCTGCAAACGCTGAGATCCGGATTCGCTTGTAGTATTCTCTTCATAAAGAATTAAGTTAACTATTGCACTGAGTGCAAACATGTTAGCACCGCATTTTGTGACCGGAATAACACACGCGACTTTCTGACGCTACCTGCCGTGTGCATCTAAGTTTCCGGAAAATGTAGAGTTTTTTTTTTCTCTCATTCGCCGTGTGGTATCAAACATTGCATGAAAAATACACGCTTAGAGCAGATCCTCGAATCAAATATCTCGTTTGTCGCGAGGGGCATGAATGAATTCCCTGAATGAAAGAGCCAAACTGCAGTTAAAGTCCAATATTTAATAATTTGGCAAATAATTCGACTACAGATGTCCATGTAGGTTAAACACCATCACTTTCTCCTGTGTGTATTTTGACTGAAACTCGCGCGTGCTCAAATAGACACTCCCACACCCTCCCACTTCAGTTCCTCCGACACTCCCCCCTAAACAGAGCTGGACACGCCAACTTTTCTGACTTTTTCCAAAGTAGAGGTGTGAAAACACCCTGCTGAAACGAGGGGGTTTTATGGCCCTTTAAGGTTATCAAAAATTGCTGTTTTAATAGTCGACTCTTATTCAGAGTATTATCTTAAGCATAAAATCAAAGCAATGGTGTCCATGTAGATGTGCTCAGTGAAAGTGCGTAAAGTATAGGTTCAGGCACCGTTATCATTTTAAAAGTATCGATTTGGCACCAGTTTTGGAAAAAAAAAAAAAAAAAAAAAAAAAAAAAAAAATATATATATATATATATATATATATATATATATATATATATATATATAGTTTTCCATATAGTTTTCTTTTAAGGAGGGGGGTGTTATGTTTGATGTTAGTTTTTTGTTTCTTTGTGTATTTATTTTTCTTACCCTTATTGGTTTCTTATTGGTTCACCATCTGTCCATCATCATTATGACTGTGTTGATTCCACCAATCCCCGGACGAGCCGCAAGTATTCAAAAACCCCGACAGACCAGTTTGTAGTGTGCGCTTTGCCTTGGCGTACCTTTTGTGCTCAACGCAAGTTGTTTTTCACATGATTAGGCAGTTTAATGATTTATTATTACAGTTTACTGTGGTAATTCGAGTTTGCTTGTTGAACTTTGTTGGCTTTAAGTACAATAATATGATGATTGTTGTATGATTCTAAACTGAGCCTTTGACCGTGTTGTCTAGTTTGTTTTGGTATAGATGGATTTTTGTTGGATTAGTTTGAGTGTTTTGCCACCTGTGTGGTATTTTGAGTTTCAAGAGTTCCCACTTAGATATGCTTGGCACTTATAGCAGGTTTGGCATGCTGTCCCGGGAGAGAACCCTGAGCTCGGAGATATTTGAGCCCAGGGCTCCCGCCCGGTCTAGATCAGGTAGGTCTTGATCGCTCCCCCTTTAGAAAGGGAGAAAGAGGAGGAGATGGGGTGGAAGGGGGGATTCTTCCAAAACGAAGATAGTGCAATGAGTAGAAAGTGATCCATTTATATTAAGCTAGGATCATTCTGATTGGACTATTACTCATTACGGATGAGTGGCCAGCGGTGCACAATCATATCACGTGCTCCTCTCGAAATTAGTTTATGAAACTTCACTTTGTAGTTTAATTAGTTTGGTTTGGTTGTCGTGTACACTGAAGAAGTGTTTTTATTTTCAATATTTCTTTTTTGTCGCCTAGTTCAGACTTTGCATTTTAATATTGTTTTGTTTTGTTAAGTTCTTTGATTTGGCATACACTCATTGTTTTTGTTAAAAGAGAATAATTGTAAATGTTTATTTATTTATTATTATCCATTTATTATTGTCACATATTGTTTAAACTATTGAGTAAAACAAAAAAAAAAGATTAAATAGAGAATTGATTCCTGCTTCATCCTTGATCTGCCGCACACATTACATCTGTCTTACCTAAATGTTACTGCATCCCACTTTAACATCTTAAACTTGTAACACAAGATCTAAGAAGTAACTATGGTAACGTCAAACAGCTAAAAATTGGGTCTGTCTTAACATGCCCACATTAACATTTGAACTTTAACAAATTAGCCCTGAAAAGCACAACAGCCAAATGTGCATGTCATCCTATAAAACTAATATAAAGCAATTGTGACAAAACAAAACAAGCAATAGAGCAGGATAGCTGGTCAAGTCTCACTGTGTAACCTGCTTCCACCCACCTCGCATACAATATGCATATGCTATCAGAGTAAAAAATCAAACATGAAAGTTTAATAAGCACTGGGAAAGAGCGAGGCTTAAAAGAGAAGGTGATAAGCTGAAGGCAGTGTGGAATTGTTTTAAAAAGCAAAGCTTCAGTATGGCAGCAAAATGTGGAAATATACAGTTAGAGGGAAAACAGCTGAGGGCCATTTTTTATGTCCTTTGATAGAGGTAAACCATGTCGATACAAAACATCATACAGAGTGTCCTCTGAAGACACTATGTGCCTTGTATATCCCTTTGATCATGCTAAAACAGATGGAAAAACACCAAGAGCAAACAAATGATCAGCTTCAGAGACTTTCTGAAACCTCCAAAGGATATGAAATCCATGTGATGTATTTCTGCTTGAAATTAAAGTGACACATACACTACAGCCATTCAGTTTATTCAATTCACCTAAAGCACATGTCTTTGGACTGTGGGGGAAACCGGAGCACCCGGAGGCAACCCACATGAACCCAGGGAGAACATGCAAACTTCACACAGAAATGCCAACTGATCCAGCCAAGACTCGATCCAGCAACCTTCTAGCTGTGAGGCGACAGCACTATTTACTGCACCACCGTGTCTTCTCAATGGCATCATATTTCTGTATTTTGATTTGACATGCATTCAACTTAAATCTGGAGTTCTAGCCCACCAGCAATATTTATGTTAAGTCCAGGTCCCGTACACAATTTTATAATCAGATTACCCAATGAATTACCTTTACAAACTCAGACAGTATCACAGGGTTGTTCCCTACAAGGGCTGCTGTTGCTAGGCAACAAAAGACACTTGCTCTGAGAATCTTTAGTGCAGAATAAGACTATTTAATGCTTTATAAAAATAATAATGTGTAAAATCTGAAATCACAAAAACAGAAAAATATATTCTGGTGTTTTGGAAAACTATGTGCATGTAAATTGCTTTTGCATGGACATGGGTGGACTGGATGTCCTAGAAATAAATCCAAACATGAAAATAATGCTACACAGTAACTCGGATTATTAATTTACTCCAGATTTTTCTACTAAAATTATATTCATGATCTAGTCCAAAGCTTACATTTTGAAAAAAAAAATTGTAATATCAATCATTCATTTTTCTATGACAAAAACATAACACAAAGTATACAGATAATTTATTTAAGACCAATACGGTCAATAATATTTGGATTTAACTAAAATGTAATGTAACCGTTAATAATATGGAAGTATTTCACTTAATTTAAAACTAAAATCACTGTGTTAATGCTTAATTTATTTAATCTATTTTAAATCCCTATAAAGAAACTTTTATAGATCATTTTTGTTTATTGTGATGCCTTTTTTTACAGATATCCTTTCAAACAAAATCGTTCCTTTTCATTTTCTTTTACTTTTAAACAAAATGAATAAACAAGTTTAAAACAGAAATAATTCTTTCAGTAAGGCCATTATTAAAATGTATTTTCATAAATAAGTACATTTTTATCACCTTTTTATTTCCTCCAGGTTTTCTAGAAGATATCTTAAAATCTAAGCTGCTTCACTTCTGTTTGAATACTGCATGTCAACTATCCCAAAATGATAGTCCAACCAGAGAGAATCTAGAACTAGAAAATTTAGCTTCAAATGCATTTTTTTAGTTAAGTTCAGACAATATGTCCGGACTAGCACAATCTGCATTGCAAACATTTTATACAAGGTGTGTAAACAAAAAGTTAAGAAAGTAAACAGATCCAAACGAAAATAAAGAATTGAGACAAAGTTGCTTTTCCATACTTGGAAGAACGGTTCTTATTAAAGTCATGTAGGCCTAGTGCCAGTTGTATTTTATGTGAGCTTGGTATGACATGGAAATGAAATAATTTTGAAATATATAGTTGAAGTCAGAATTATTAGTATTATTATTTTTTCTTCTAGAGAATGTTTTATTATTGACAATGTGTTAGGTTGTGCTGTTAGGTAGTGCTGTCGCCTCACAGCAAAAAGGTTGCTGGTTCGAGCCTTGACTGGGTCAGTTGGCATTTTTGTGGGGAGTTTGCATGTTCTCCTCGCATTCGCATTGGTTTCCTCTGGGTGCTCCAGTTTCCCCTACATTCCAAAGACATGCGGTACAGGTGAATTGGGTAGGCCAAATGGTCCCCATGGATGTTTCCCGGAGATAATAATTTTAATATTAATTATTCAACTGTATGTATATATATATATATATATATATATATATATATATATATATATATATATATATATATATATATATATACACACACACACATATATATGAGCAATATCACACAAGTAGCAGTGCGATATGCCTGTATATCGGCACTGGTGGGAGGAGTGCATCCTTAGTGCCTCCACCAGTGCCGATATACAGCCATATCCCACTGCTACAAGTGTGATATTGCGTTTATACAACAATTTGACGGCATAATTGTGTATATAAAAACAAAATCAAACATGGAGAGACTCAAAAACCCTTTTGTATGAGGAACTACTTTCTTCCGCATTGGATTCAAATCATAAGCGGACAGTGGCTGTTTCTGATATGCGTTATTGTCTGTACTTGCGTTCTTGTGTCCTCGTGAAACGTCATCAACCGTCGCCAAAGTACTGTTCCAATTCTAAAGTTCGCATCTTTCCAAGTACAGATGAAATTCCCGGATGTGTACTTGCTCTGCCACTTTGGCCAAGGATGCATCGAGAGGTGACTTGTGTGAACTTGCGAAGCTCATATATCCCAGAATGCATTGCATCGTAACCAGCCAGTGCTAATGGGGGAGGAGGAAACCTGCACAGTTTTAAAAATACTCCTTTACTGTGTCACAAAATAAAGTTTTAACAGTTTTTCAGGTGAGAATGTAGTCGTTTTAAACTCGAATTGGCAGTTTATTCACAAAGATAGCGCTTCTTTGACGATGTGCCTCGGCTTATGCGGACTCTGACTCCCAGCGGAGCTCCGTCATCAGCTCTCCGGCTAGAGCAGCTTTACTTCGGCCAGTCCATCTCGGATGTACCGCTGGATTTTATCTCTCCATTGTAGTTATAAAATGATATTTATTACATCTTGTGAATATCTAACAGACAGATTTTGGTCTTTTAAATCTATTATTTGTTTTCAAGTGTATTATTTTGGCAATGATACTTTGTTACCTTTTATAATTGTCTTTAATTATGTTACCATGTTGGACGCTGTTTGTCTCTGTTTACCGAATTGTTTGACGTAATCTTTATTTCTTATTGTGTGTATAATTACCATTGTGGTTTAATAAATTTAATAATCAAAGACACGTGTCTGTGTATAATAACACATTTAAATTCACATTTATATGTATAGATTTTCTTAAATCAAAAATGTAGATTTTTAACATTAATATAATATTAATTAAATCATTTTATTGTAAATGTACAGTGAAACTGATGAATCCATGGTGAGGTAAGTGACGTTATAAAGTACACTGCTGTTCCATTTGAAGAAGTACCCGACTTGTTTTCTTGTGTCCTTGCGTTACATACATATACATACATACACAATTACAACCCTTTCTCAGCCCGGAATTCTTGGCACAGTTGTGCCGATAAATTTAATGTTTCAGAGCTCGAAATTAACTTTTTTACTTGGTAGCACCAGTGCTCCCGACTTCAAATATTTACGAGCACCCACCAAAATTGAATGAGCACCATTGCAAATTGGTATTAGGGGGTTTATTGCATTTGAAAACAACATCAATCAGGACTAACAAAAACCAGAAACAACTATCTAACTAATTCTGAGATGACTTATTAATATTTGTGCATAAAACTCCAAAACAAATGTCTAATAATTTTAAAATATTAATGATGACAATGATACTAACAATGGATTACATTTACTCATTATGAAGCTGCCTTGAATGTGCTTGAATGCGAGTTATCTGCTATAAAAAGTCTATTACTTTATGAAAAATAAATTTAAGGTTTGCATCAAATAAAAATAAAGCATTGCAGTAGGAAATGTTAATTCAATAAATAATATTAGGGCACCTTCTAAAAAACTCGATTGATCTGGGCTGACAGATCAACATTCACCATATAATCACACACATACAGTCATAGGTACTTTTCACTCTTTACTCAATTTAATACCTCATCAGATGATGTTTATTACTTTTTAATACTTTTTAATGGCCTTAATTTTGGTTAATTTCATTTACTATCTTTTACTGCCTTTTACAACCCCGCGGACAACCTGTACTCATCCTAAATGATCTTAAAAACCATGAAATACTTTTGAATATAAATGGTTCGTAAATAATGCAATACTTAATTTAGTCATAAAAAAATAAATCAAACACGCACAAATGATAAAAGTACAATTATTAAGCACATTATAAATGTGCTTTTAAGTCAAGAATTTGTAAGCATTTGTAACAGCAGTTATAAACTACTTACTAACGTTTATTAAAATAGAGGTAATGCTTAACAAATGAATTCACTATATGCTAATGCTTAAGTGATTCATTTGCTGTAATTATGAACTGTTACCAATTTAAATATTATTAAAAAATAACACAATTAACATATGTTTTGAAATTTAAGATTTTAATTATAAGATTATTATGTCAACATGTCTTAGCCATTCAAATTCGAAACAAGCCTTTTCAAAAGAAATTTCATAAGAGATATGCTCATTGTCATAAAGTAAAATAATGATACATGACAGCTATGGGAGGAATTCCAGAAAAACTTTAAGTCACATGTTTTATTTAGTTTTTTTTAGTTGCAAACATAGCACAGGTTAAAAGACAAAATTCTTACATTATAATCTAGCTTTATATCTGTACTTTCTTAATTTGAGATAGCACAAATCACATTTTAACTTCAAGGAGGAAATTTTAACCCCTCAACCCAAGGAACATTAAGTAGTTCTCTTTATTAGCAGAATCTACAAAAGCAAGAAAACAAAAACTTTAATATTAACTTCAATAACAAGATGAATTTGTTTCTTGGAAGAAGACTGGATGCAAATGAAAATCATCCTCGGTTTAACCACCATCCTGTGCATCAAAGAAAAAAAACAGAAAAGAAAAATATAAGTTAGTGAACAGCAGGAACCAAAATGTACATCCTTAACCATGCTGGTCTTGAGTAAGATACTGATGTGTGTTTATAAACAGTATAGGTGTGGAATGTTTTTGCCAATCATCCAAACACCAATAATACTGAATGGACTGTGCAGTGATGAACTTCCATGGTCACAAGTTAGCATATTAGTTTCAGGTTTACTTTCAGGCAAGTTTTATCAGCAAAAAACAACCTCAGTTCTAATAGAAACAATGTGTGACAAATTTAAGCTCTCTCTCTCTCTCTCTCTCTCTCTCTCTCTCTCTCTCGCTCTCTCTCTCTCTCTCTCTCTCTCTCTCTCTCTCTTTCTCTCTCTCTCTCTCTCTCTCTCTCTCTCTCTCTCTCTCTCTCTCTCTTATATATATATAAAAAACCTGTTGTTGAAAAGAGAATGAAATATATAGCCATGCCATGCATTCTAAATCATATTAGCAACCAAAGCGTCTCAGCTGGAAAAATGCTTTACCACTAAAAGAATTAGTACAAGAATTTTAAAAGAGTCTATCAATTTAAAGCTGTGTGACTAAAATATATATGTTTAGTTTATATATATATATATATATATATATATATATATATATATATATATATATATATATATATATATATATATATATATATATATTGTTTGACATATGGTCTACTGTAAATGTTTCTTATGAGGATTATTTTAATTATGAATAAGATATGAATAAGAGTGGACATGTGACCTACTTATGAATTATTGTAAGGCATTAACATGCATGTACAGTAAGTGAGTTTCTGCTTTACTATTTCTTCCTTTACCTACTATATGTCCTGATCTATTAAACAATCCAATAGTTTTATAAACTCTCAAGATTTGGTTCCAGATCTGTAATTTTTTTGGCTGGCAAGCTGGCTTCCCCCAAAGCCCCATCACAAAAACATCATTAACTGTTGTGTGAAACTTTGTTAGACCAAATTCTTTTTGTTTGAATGTTTACAAGTATTATATATATATATATATATATATATATATATATATATATATATATATATATATATATATATATATATATTATTA
Source organism: Danio rerio (assembly GCF_052040795.2). Lineage (NCBI taxonomy): Eukaryota > Metazoa > Chordata > Actinopteri > Cypriniformes > Danionidae > Danio > Danio rerio. Next base: position 16,268,628 of record NC_141034.1, on the reverse strand, counting down.
GCCTCCTTCAAATTTTTTTCTTTTTTTTTATATTTTCCGAATGATGTTTAACAGAGCAAGGAAATTTTCACAGTATGTCTAATAATATTTTTTCTTCAAGAAAAAGTCTTATTTGTTTTGTTTCGGCTAGAATAAAAGCAGTTTTTAATTTTTTAAAAGCCTTTTTAGGGAGAAATTATTAGCCCCTTTAAGCTATTTTTTTCTTGATAATCTACAGAACAATCTACTGTTATACAATAACTTGCCTTATTACCCTAACTTGCCTAGTTAATCTAATTAATCTAGTTAAACCTTTAAATGTCACTAAGCTGTATAGAAGTGTCTTGAAAAATATCTAGTAAAATATTAATTACTGTCATCATGGCGAAGATAAAATAAATCAGTTATTAAAAATGAGTTATTAAAACTATTATGTTCAGAAATGAGTTAAAAAATCTTCTCCCAGTTAAACAGAAATTGGGGAAAAAATAAACAAGCAGTCTAATTATTAGGGGGGGCTTATAATTCTGACTTTAACTGTATATATATATATATATATATATATATATATATATATATATATATATATATATATATATATATATATATATATATATATATATATATATATATTTTTAATGATAAAATCTTAGAAGAGATCGTGCAAGTTATGAAAACATAAACCTGCAGTCTTGACACACTCCCCACATCATTCTTTAAAACAGGGTTTACCTGTTTAGAAATGGATCTTCTAAAAGTGGTAAATGCTTCACTTCTTTCAGGGATTTTTCCAAACTCACTTAAAACTGCAGTTGTTAAACCCCTCTTGGAAAAGAGCAACCTGGATAACACCCTATTGAGGTTATCCCAATGTTAGGCCAATGTCAAATCTCCCTTTCATTGGCAAAATCATTTTAAAAAAAATTTCAACCAGGTTAACAAGTTCTTAAACTTCAGGGGATGTTTAGACAATTTTCAATCTGGTTTCAGAGCACATCACAGTACAGAGAGCGCCCTTATAAAGATAATCAATGATATACACCTAAATACAGATTTAGGTAAAATAACAGTGCTGGTACTGCTCGATCTCGGTGCTGTCGATCAAAGCATACTTCTGGATAGGCTGGAAAACTGGGTTGGGCTATCTGGGATGGTCCTCAAATAGTTCAGATCTTAGCTTGAAGGGAGAGGTTACCATGTCAGTATAGGTGACCATAGGTCGAGGTGGACACCCATGACATGTGGAATACCATAAGGCTCGATTCTGGCACCTCTCCTGTTCAACCTTTATTTGCTCCCTCTGAGCCAAATAATAAAAAAGAACCAAATCTCCTACCACAGCTATGCTGATGACACTCAGATCTACTTAGCCTTACTGCCTAATGACTACAGCCCCATTGACACCCTCTGCCATTGACACCCTTGATGAAATTAACAGTTGGATGTGCCAAAACTTTCTTCAGTTAAACAAAGAGAAAACTGAAGTCATTGCGTTTGGGAACAGAGATGAGGTTCTCAAGGTGAATGCGTACCTTGGCACTAAGGGTCACACGACAATAAATAAGGTCACAAATCTTGGTGTGACTCTGGAGTCAGATCTGAGTTTCAATAGTCATGTCAAAGCAGTATCATCTCAAAAACATCGCAAGAATCAGATGCTTTGTTTCCAGTAAAGACTTGTTCATGCTTTTATCAGCAGTATGGTGGATTACTGTAATGGCCTCCTCACTGGCGTTCCCAAAAGGAGAGAGTCAGACAGTTGCAGCTCATCCAGAACGCTGCAGCCAGGATTCTGACTAGAACCAGGAAATTAGAGCACATCACACCTGTCCTTAGGTCCCAGTTACTGAAGAAGATTTCTATTCTCTCAGTGTGAAGTATTTTCTAAATGTAAAGCAGTTAATTTTCTCTTCACAAAATGTATGTAGTGCTTGCAGCAAACATGCCAGCCTGTGTTAAAAATACAGTGATATGTCTGTGTAAGATGAGTATGCCTGCACAGGAGCAACACTAGGAGAAGGCTGAATGACTGATTGTGTAGAATAACTGAATATGTAAAGCACTGATCATATATGTTAAATACTTGTATGAAGCTATATGTGTCAGAAGTTAGAATGAGTAACATATTATCAAGTTATTATCCTATCATAACAATGTATGTAAACACTTAGTTCCTTTGCATAAGTTGCATCTATACTTTGCTGACATAGACCTGTAACATCTCTGTTGACATGAGCTAGTGGGCTGAGAGCCAAGAATAGCAGGACCCCTTAGACTAAAAACCTATTCAAAAATGGTCAAGAGTTAAAAAGAGACTTAGGGGTGTGTCAAATAATCCTGTATAAAAATTGTAACAAACACAGATATTTCAGAAGTTGTCCAGGAGAGACTTCAGAATGCTATGAGGTCTGCTCTGCTCTTTCTCGGCTTTATTATGGAGAATAAAGTCTATTTTCTGATATTCAAAACCTCTGGTCTGATAATTTCTAATTGATAAGACGTCGAATTTACGACATTACATTCAGAATAGAGTTTAAAGTATTATTACTGGTCTATAAATCACTAAATGGCCAAGGACCTCAATACATTACATCTGACTGAATACAAACTGAATACAAACAGATCACTCAGATCTTTAGGATCATATAAACTAGAAGTTCCAAGAGTTCAGTCAAAGCAGGGTGAATCAGCTTTCAGCAACTATGCTCCTAGCTGCTGGAATCAGCTCCAGATGTGCTCCAACATTAGGCACGCTCAAATCAAGACTGAAAACACATCTGTTTAGCTGTGCCTTTACAGAATATATATATATATATATATATATATATATATATATATATATATTAGGGATGTGCGGAGCAGCCGGTATTTGTATCTGTATTTGTTGAGGGGGGAAATGTATTTGTATTCGAGTAAAATTCAAAATGGCGTAAAAATATATATATTTTTTCTATTACACTTCTAATTAACATTACAGTATAAGTATTGTTTAATTATACCCATTATAATAATTATGTATATGCAATATTGGTTAATGTTTTTGAACATGTAACAAGAAATGTCATTGAAAACATATAAGCCATTACCTCATCCATGATTAAACCAATAACTAAAATACCACTGTGAATATTATGAACCACACCACCACTGTTATTGTTAAAGGACGCTGAATTGACAGAATAACAACAAATAATACTTCAAAGAACTGTTCTTTTTTGAAAGAACTTCTTTCTAATGCACAGAATACCAAAAACTAAAATTAACTAAATAAAACTAAATAAACCCCTGACTGGGAGGTCTGGCACAACAAAAGTAAAAGTAAACTGACTTGCCGGGGTAGAATGTGGCTGTGTTGATGGTTTGGTGCTTGTGGGAGCCTCGGCTGAGTTAGTTGACATTTCTATGCGGAGTTTGCATGTTCTCCCCATGTTGGCGTGGGTTTTCTCCGGGTGCTCCGGTTTCCCCCACAGTCCAAACACATGCAATATAGGTGAATTGGGTAAGCTAAATTGTCCCTATTGTATGTGTGTGAAAGAGAGTGTATGGAAGTTTCCAAGTGCTGGGTAGCAGCTGGAAGGGCATCCACTGCGTAAAACAAATTTTGGATAAATTGGTGGTTCATTCCACTGTGGCAACCCCAGATTAATAAAGGGACTAAGCCAAAAAGAAAATAAATGAATGAATGAATATGCATAGAAGATGTTAACAGACGTTTGATATCTCTGCTTCTGCTGATTTCACTTTTGCACACATTACATACAGTATCACTTCACTTTGTTTCATCTGCAGAACCACTGACTGTAAAATGAACTTGAACAAGTTTTTTTTTTTTTTTTTGACTGGTGGAGGACAAAGAAATGGCTCAGCAGACTTCTCACTCTTTTCTATTTCGGTGCCCAACTGTATTTGAGGAGTTTCAAGTTAATAAATGACGGGAAGCTATGCTAAGGTTAACCAGCCTATAGCCTATAGAAAATACAGTAGCCGCGTTCCCACTATCGCGCCTAAAGCGAGCGAGCCAGGGCGAGCCAAGGCCAGTGGCGTTTCCACTGTCAATTTCCGGGGCTTAATCGGGTCAAAGCAGGGCTTTCTTGGGGCCAGCGGCCGGCCTTTTTCGGCCCGACGAATACCTTGGGCCAAGGAGGGCCAGCTGGGGCTTCGTGGCAGAGTGAAAGGAGAGGCGGGCAGTTTTCTGATCGCACATGAGTACATGCGCCAAACAAATAAAGAAATAATGGAAAGAAAACATCTAGCCTTATAGTCTGGGGTCTTTTTGCGTATGATCACCCTTATGATTCCCTTTTAAATGTAAGGCTGTTGCATAAAATAATAAAGTAGTTTTACTTTATAGTGACATTCTTTGCTGCGTCCTCCTTTATGTTTCAATAACGCATAATATTCTTTACACCATATTAAAGACACAGCAGACAGTAAAGGTTTTCGAGAGTTTTTTGTCAAGTTTAAAATGTTTGTTTGTGCGCGTTTAGATGCCTGTATGTGTGTGTGAGACCGGGCAAGAGTGCTCCTTCACAGTTCTGTTATGCCGCAAGCGGCTTTTTTTCTTTATTTATTTGGAGATAATACACAATATAAATACAACAAAAAGACATAAAACTTAACAAATTACGTGCCCACTTTCGTAGACTTTAAACAATATAGTGTCATATCTTGATAAAATAGCCTATATTAAAAATATAATTTAAAGAATTACAAATATCGGATATATATAAAAATCGCATTAAATAAATAAACCAATATAAAATAAACAAAAGCTAGCTATATGTAGGTAGCCTATATACAATACATAAATCAAACCGTTTTAAAGCCACATATAGCCTAACTTTCATTTTACAAAGACCTATCTGAAAAAAAAAAAAAAAAGATTTTCGATATTTTCTAAAAACATTTAACACCGGAGAAGGTTAGAAATATTATTTATGAAGTATTTGGATGCGATGATATTAATCAAATCGCGTAAACAGAGCATTATTTGGGTGAGTGAAAGCAGAATCTAGCCTATACCTTTTTTTCTGTCACTCAGTCCTGCGCAGCGCTCGCTGCTTTTAACGCATTGGGGGAAAGTCCAAACACAAAATGTGTTCTATATCCTCAAACAACTGTTTATGTTTTTATATGACGTGGTTAAATTTATAAATGAAACTTTAAATAAAGAGCTTTAGTGAATAGCAGCTGAGCGCAACAAATATGGCTATATTTTATTAGACTACTCGCCCTTGTGCTGAAACACTTAACATGACGTCTATCAAAACGAGGATGTTATAAAATACATGCCATATTGAGTTATAAAGGAGAATTTCTGTGGCTTTATATTATGGATGTGTGAGCTCTCTGTGTTGGGTCCCTCCGTTAGTGGCGAGAGCACTCGATGCACAATGACAACAGTCGGTCGGCGAGTAAACAAATGTAATGACTGGAAATACACAGGTCTGTGCGTATAGACATTTTATGTACTGCTGTACAGTAATGTGTCATTTGTTTGTTTCGGTTGTCTTCATTTTAATGGTTTCGTTTCGTGATAATTCTATGGTGTGCTTTATCTGCCTCTCCTGATTCCCGCTGGAGTGGGAGGGTTGTGTGACGTTTGATTCGGGGACGTTATGTGGGCGGTGTTTGCATGACGCGCTGTGAGCTACTAGCCCGATAGTTGAAACGCGACATGATTTCAGCCTCATTTCTCAACCTCCCGGGCTATTGGCCCGGCCCGGCCCGATTAAAGCCCTGGCTCGCACTGGCCCGATAGTGGAAATGCGGCTATTGCTGTCTGGAAAAGACAGTAATTTAGACGTACCATATAACTCCCATAAGTGCATACTATTCGACACAACTGCACAAGCATCGTTTTAACCTTTATAAACGAACGTTAACGTTACTCTGTTAACAGTCTATTGTCTAAATTACGGCGCTAACAGAGCTAACGTTGCATAAACAGAGAGCAAACGGATTGATTGCAGACGTCAATAATGCAGCGTAATGGAATATCCCGATCAAACTCCGCTTCAACTCCGCTACAAGTTTATAAACTGCCTCTGGAACCCATGCAAGGTACAAAAATCTGTTTAACTAAAATAGCGATGCAGTAAAGTATTTTTTCCCTTAGCCGAGCCTTCTCTGTTGCTATTTGGAGAAGC